>NW_015387778.1:125804-136398 GCF_001527695.2 Protobothrops mucrosquamatus | reverse complement strand
GTGGCCCATCCTTATTTAATAGTCGAGATATGTATTTTCTGATCAGCTGCTGCGGTTGTTCTGTAAAAATCAGTTTCTATATCATTGGCATTCATAAGAGGGCTCAAAAAACCAAGATGGCAGATATTTCACCATTCCCCAACCTCTTTGTAGATAGGTTGAATATATAAGGCTAAACTTCATTTTGTGATAAAGATTTTATGTAATTACCCCCAAATTTTGCTAGTCAGGAATTTCAGTGGTGCACGTAGAGAGAATGCCAGGGCCTGTAACAAAAATGTGGGTGAAGAGTGGGTGCCAATATTCCCTCATTTCTACAGATTGCTTCTCTTTGCATTAAAGCAAGCCTTAGGCATGGAAGCTGGCTGGATGACGTGGGGCCAATCATTCTCTTTCAACCTAACTTGCAGGGTTGTTCTTCTGGGGAAGAGAACGGAGGAGTATCAGTTGTAAGGCTGCGGACTCTTCCTTCAAACTCGCCCCAACATTTGAGTTTGGCATTTGATAACGCCACAAATATGGAAAAAAGAAATATCATGTTGTTAGGCCAGGTTACCCCCCTTCATTGAAGTCTTTGCATTAACACAGGATATGATTGATGCCATCAGGTATTAGAGAGGTACTGTATACTTTTTTAGTGAACAATCCAAAACTCAGTTCTTAAAATATGTTTCTAACAAACTTTTCCAGGAACAAAATGCTATGATGAAAAAGAAGGACATATTTTTCATGGCAAAAACATTATTGGAAAGCTGGAAGAACAAATCTGTACGTCTCATCTAAATATTTAAAATTCTTTAGTATACATTTCCAACTGACTATGTTTCATAAATATAGGGATATAGCCATACATTTTGATAAAGATGGCATCTGTACTCTGTGATAAAAGCAAAATTGAGAGCAATGTAGAATTTTAATGTGAATTTTACTTTGCATAATGTGAAATAGTGGCCACGTTCACATATAATACTAATCAGTGTAGTGTAATTCTTATTTGTTTGGTGGTTGTTTGATTTGTGTGCCACTCATCTTGCCTAGAGGCAACCCTGGGCAGCTTACAAACATTAAAAACTAGTAAACATTAAAACAATAAACAACAATAATAATTTACAAATTATTATATATTTTGTCTTATAGTTAGTATGGCTTGCATAGCATCAGATCAAGTCATACACAGTATATGAATCTATGTCATTACCTTTAATGGCATATAAAACTATATCTTGCATATATGTTACAGAGCTTTTTAGACATTATAGTATTTTTTAAAGATTTATTATCCTTCCTTTATTATTTATATAAGTAACTCAAGATGGCAAACATACCTAATACTTCAAACTCCTATTTTCTCCACAGAAACTCTGAAAGTGAGTTGGGCTGAGAGAGAGTAATTGGCCCAAAGTCACCCAGCCAGCTTTCTTGCCTAAGGTGGGATTAGAACTCATAGTCTCTTGGTTCCTAGCCTGGTGCCTTAACCAGTAGACCAAACTAGCTATTTTCCATTAATATTTATTTATTATTAAACATGAATGATTAATACTTACATTATTATAATTCCCATTAATCATCATTAGTGTAGTTGATAGGGAAGAATAGGAGCTGTAATCCTACAATTCTGGAGGGTACAAATTTGGGGAATGAAGTGGAATAACTGGGCTTCTTTTCTCAGAATTGCTCTTTTTCTAGTTGTCCTTGACAAAGTATGTAATTTTTGCAGTTTAATTGGAAAAAAAATCAGTATAATTAAACTGAATTTTGAAAGAAGGATTTGGAGCTTATAAACTAAAGTTCACAAGTTCTAAGAATATACTCATCTTGATTTAAAAGATAAATGTTGAAATCATGTTCTAATTCTGTATCTGAAAGTTGCAGTGCACATGAAATTATGCATTTCCATAGGTATATTTATACTCTTTGAAAACTTAATTAGAGGGTTTAGTCTTGAAAGTCATCAGATGCAGTCCTTCAAATGAAACCAAACTTAGCAAGAGTCTCTGGCCTTTGAAGCTATTTCTGTCACCTTTGGGTTGAAATGTCTAAAACACCTGCTGTGAGAGGGAGGAAAAAACAGCAAATTATCTTTGTCAGCGGGATATGTGGACTCAGTTCTGAAGGAGGGAGGAAGAAGGACATGCAAAGGAAGCAGTCTCTGTACATCCCTTTCCCTTCAGCCACGTAAACCTCCTTTTGGACAGCTTTTACTTCCTGAAGGCATTGCAGATTTTGACAGAACTGGAAAGAAAAGAAGCATGTGGCCCAAGCTGCTTTTTTAAAAGTCAATTAAGGTGAATGTTACCACTGGAATGCTTTAATCAACATAAGCAACAACAGCAACAGCTCAGTTTTTCTAATTTTCAAGGAAGAGTAATCTGGGTTATCCTGGTTGTTAAGGGAGCATCTGCTAAGTTCTAATTTCATATCTTACTTTAGCTGTAAATTTGTAAGTGGCCCTTGGGTAAGTCATTATCTTACTTGCCTCAGTCTTCTTGGAAATAGGTGATTAATAACACTGAGCTACTTTTGCAGGCTAACATAAAATAATTAAGATACATGAAATACTGTCTACTTCTGCTGACTGTTGGCTGCCTGCAGTTTAGCGGTTCGATTCTCACCGGTTCAAAGTTGACTCAGCCTTCCATTCTTCTGAGGTCAGTAAAATGAAGACCCAGATTTTTGGGGGTAATATGCTGACTCTGTAAACCGCTTAGAGAAGGCTGTAAAGCACTGTGAAGCGGTAAATAAGTCTAAGTGCTATTGCTATTGCTCTTCTGGGTGGAAGATCTGTTTTTCTTGCATCTGTGACAGTTTCCCCTTTCATACCAATCATGTTCATGTGCTAAAAGTTTAAAGACAAACAATTGTACAGAGTTTACGTAAAACTATATATTTGCAGTGGGTGGGTGAGTGAGTAGGTGGGTGTCACAGTAGATGGCAGCACTTAGCTGAGCTTGATAGGAAGGGTAAATAGGGTCAGACGTGGTTAGGAGTTTTATGGATGAGAGACTACTAGGGAATGTTAAGCGTCTAAGAACACTGAGAAATGGGGAAAACATGCTAGAAGAAGGCAAAGGTAAGCCACTTCCATATCATTGGCAAGAACACTGTGTTTGTGTCTATTAATATGTATAATTGTGGGTAGCCGTTATGCAAAGACTGCTTCATATCTTTATGTATATTGACAATCTCCATTAACTCAGTATTTTATTTCTGTTATCTTGATGACAATTCTAGAACTCCTAGCAATTGGGAGGGGTCCGGGCGGGTTCAGCTTGTCATGTGCACCCCGAGGGAGATTGGCAAGCCTACTCCTCCTGGACCTCACCAATTGTGCCATCACAGAGACGGAGAAATGGAGAGCTTGGTGTACCAATTCAGCCTGCCGTGCATGCCGCAGGAGAGATCCGGGTGGACAGGAAAACGTTTGCGGGCCACGGGGGTCACCCTGGGGAGGGAACTCTCAGGCACGTGGGCAGCCATGGGACACCTGCCTGCCGCTACCAGGGAGCGCTGTCCTGGCTCCTGCACTCAAGGCACCGAGGCAAGCAAACACAGGCAATGTGGGGCTCTCAATTGCAAATAGGTTTAAAAGATGGCAGTAGGCATTGCATATTGATAATCTTTGTGAAGATTTACTCTTTCAGCACTTTATCTCTTGGAGGTTCCTTCTAATGCTTGCTCAGGTGTTAGAGTGGTATTACTATTTGCTATTCTTGCTGACTGTCTCAAATTTCTTTTGAAAGCTCTGTTTTCCAAGGAACATCCTATCTGACAATGAAGAATTCCTGTTTTGACTAACACAGGAATTTTCTCAGCTATAAGAATGTTCACCATAGGGTGCATTGATTACAGTAGGAAAACAGCCTGAGGATATGGATTGATGATGCTCATGATGTTGAAATAAATAAGTTCTAGAGCTGAAAAACTTTGCACTTAAAAAAATAAATGTTTTCACGTTTTAGTATTTTTTTCAAATTATCATTTATTGCATCAGAGTCACTATCCTTGCCTGCAGGAGAAGGTAACTTCAGTTTCTTTTAACATTTGTTTTCGAAATATAGCAGAGGCTGTGATTATGATAAATTGTTATAACTCTGAAAGCTGGTTATCTGCAATAAAATTAAAAAAAATTCCTCAATCGATGCTGCTTCACATACATCTATTTTATTTCATTAATTAGTTCAAATGTATTTGTTTACTGTTCCAAGCAGTATTTCAGAGCTATTGCTGTATATTTGCTAGAATTCCCTGACAGTATGCATGGAGATGTTATTTTCATACCCAAAGTCCCAAGTAACATGGATCTTCTTAGAAATGTTAGTTTCCATATGAAACTACTCCCTCTACTCTCACATTGATAATTGGACAGGATCCTGCTTCAGGTAGTTGTTGCTGTGGAAAATCTGTCAATCCCATATGCCTTTTGTAAGGCAGGTGGCTTTAATCTCTGTGAAGCTTTTCATGTTTGGCTGTGCATAGGCTAGTTTGGCACATATCTTAAAAGCTGGTTATGATTGAAATAAGTTGCATAGGGACTCACTGCTGGAGCAGGGATTTAATGTATATAGACTGCAAGATAGTGGTTTTGATTTGGAATGCAGCCAAAAATCAGAAGCATAGAAGCTATCTAATAATACAAGGCAAGGTCAAGGGCTTGGGGAAAGGAGCAATCGCACATGATAGAGTCAATGAAGTTGGGAAGATGTTGAGTGATAAGGGCCTTGCATTTTTAATCCCAAATTTGCTATGGTGAGGCTGGCTGAAAAGTCTCACTTCTATCTTTGGAGGCTGAAGATATGAAGGGAAGGGTGTCCAGGGGGTGGTGGAGGAAATACCTTAAGGAATTACTTACTAGGATATCCTCACCGTCAGATTCAAATATTAAAGGTCTTGGCAATGGTTCTGCTACACTTTTGCACAAGGTGTTTGATTTGGAGGGCCATTGTAATAACTCTGTCGCCAGGATTAACCTCAATGTCTCATTTTCTACTTCTAGACATTTGTGATGCTGTCTCTTTTTTTTTTTTCTATTAAGAAGTAACGACTTAGAACACAAAGCATATTTTAATATCAAATTGTCCTTGTCCTAATTCTTCCTCTGGTAGAATTCACTGATGACCTCAGAAACTTAAGACTCGGCTCTTCCTTCTCCTTGGGATCTTATTGGTAAGATACATCATTTTTGTTGCTTTTCTGAGCTTTCTTACGACTACCAAACAAATCAACTTTCTTACAGAGCTGCTACTGAAGTTTTATCCTCAGCATCTTTTTCTCCTTCCTTCCGCTTTCTGCAAAAATCTGTTGGCATTTTGAGCTCTGGACTTTTGTCTTCTCTTTTGGGTTATTTCAGAACTCTCTCCTTGATTAATGACAATAACAGTTTGGTTCAACATTTTTCCAAACCAGAACCAAATGAACTACATTATAGCTTAGGCTCCTGAGGTTCTCTCAGGGAAAAAGGCACTACCTCATCTGTTTTGGATCAATATTGGTTCATCCTAGGCAGAAAAAGTTTATAGTCTTCATATTCTAGCAGCTTTACTTGTATTAAGTTTAGGAAACTTGTGGCACTCTTGATGTTGCTAAAGTACAATTCTCAGCTGCATTGATTGGGTGTTAAAGTTCAGCAACAGGCTTCCCTACTTTAACTTTAGCATGTCTATCATTTCTGGGTTTGCCGTAGACCTTTTTTCCCCCTGATCCTGCCTTCTTCTTTGGACTTGTATCCTTATTGCTTTTTTTGATCACTACTCCTAGTGTCTGGTTCTTTCCAGATTACTGGCATTAATCTACCCCTGATATATTAAAACAATCTGGCCTGATTTCTGCAATCAGAATGGATAATGATAAACAATCAATAGAAGAACCAGCTAAAGATTGAGAATGGTTGGTAGCAAAGAAAATGGAGCAATAGAGTACAACGGGTCCTTGTCCTCTCTCGTTGCTTATTTGTCTGGAAATAAGCAATTCATTGTGAATCTCTGGAGGTCTTTTTCTTTTCCAATTGGAAGAACCACAGAGAGGAACAAAGGACAATGTCTTTTTCCTTTAATTCTGTAGGAAAGACACTGAGAGGTGCCTTGTGTTCTTGCATGATGGGTAAGGAGAAAGTCTTGTCTATATTTACCTGAATAAGAGTCTTGAAAGAAAAGAATGCTACACAGGCCCTTAGAAATCTAATCACAGCCATAGAAAACATTGAAAATTAAATGATAACTTGTACTTCAATTAAAATAAGTACACAGACTTCTCCAGGATTGCAGTCCTATGTTTCATGGACTCCAGTGTGAGTCCATGATCCAAATTGACCAACTCGCCCTACAGAGCATGATGATCATGCTTCAAGTTCTATTACCTATATTTATATTGCAGTCTTTGTAGTTAACAGTCTTCTAATAATAGGATTTTTTTTTCTTGCCAGATCTCTCTAGCCACCATTATAGATGGGGATGAAAACTTATTTTAAATATCCATTTGTAAGACTGATGATGAATGTGTATGCATTCCATTTTTAGTTCCAGTATATTTTTTATTTTCAGCAACAAATAAAAATGCAAACTTGGTTATGACGACAATATTTTCCCAGAACAGTTACTTTCAAACTATAGTTTGAACTGTGGTTATAAATAATGATTTTTAAAGGTATGCCCATATAAATTCACCATTCATTCATTCATTTGATATGCTGCCCATCTCACCGATGAGCAACTCTGAACTGCTTACTTAGATGGTAATTGTGAAGATTTTCATTTTAATTTGAACTGCAGTTGTTTTAATAATGAAAAACCAGAAACATTTTAATACATGAAATTCTGCTGCTGATTTAATGGGCTTTGAATTATCTTTAATACAAGGATATATAAAAGTACAGAGGAATATATCATTTTTATGTGAAACAATGTACCGTATATTGTTACGCTTAAACAAATGTCAAGGCCAGTATTTTGGTGCAGATACCAAACCTAAATACCCTTTGCTTCTCTGACTTGGAAAGATGCATAATAAATTTTCCAGGAATTAGGACCAAAGAGAACCCAGAAGCACTCCTCATAAACATGTAGGGAAAATGGTAAATATAGCTTATGGGGGGTTATAAAAATGATAATTCAGTTGAATAAAAACTGATCTTAAGAATATCTTTTCCAACCCAGTGTCCTTCACATGTACTGGATGAAGACACCCCACCCCCATGCCAATGAATAAGGTGGTTGGAGATAAGAGGAGTTGTAATCTAACACATCTGGAAGAGCATATAATTGTTGGATGATCATATATGGACTGGAATCTGGGGAAAGGAAATATGGTTCATATCTAGCTTTTATTGAGACTGCAATATAAAAGGCCATAAAATATAGATAAGCGCAAACTGTTGTTCTTAACTACTGTTATTCTTCAACTAGTGCTGATAAACTTAGATTGATGTGTCATTGGCATGTGTTTGGAAAACGTAATCAGTTTTCCACAAATTTTCTTCTAGCTCATGATTTTGGCCCATATATGGCAGATTTTCTTACTGTTTTCCAGAATATTTTTGTAATACTCTCCCATTATTTATGCACTATTAAGCAATTGTCTTTCAGTACTGTTTTCTGGATGGTGTATGGACAGACCCTTGTGTACTACTATAATGCTGAGTTTACAATAACAATATTAGTATATTAATTCAGATTAGTATGATAAGCCTCCTCATGGGAAAATCAACAGGATTTTTACCAGTCCTGGTAAAAATGCCAGAGTGCTAGAAAGAAATGCTTTGGATAATAAAAATAAGAGTAATACAAGCAGTCCTTGTGTGGGGCCAGAAACTTCCAGTAAAATGTTTATTTGACAACTTCTTCTACAGTCATAATTTTTAGAAATCCTGATCCTTGTGTAGATCTGACACAACTTGTTGGGTTGTCTGGACTTCACTTGCTAGCATTACTCTTTTTGTCTTGAGCCCTGGACTAGATCATGAAGATTATTTTACTTCCTGATTGTACAAGATTTTTGACCTTGTTTGTTTGTCCACTTTCAGTGTGTTATTTGAGATTGCATATACCCTATTTACTCTTTAAATTGCCCCCATGCTCTGTATTGATTTTTGCTGCTGTTGAGCAAGTAAAGATCTTTTCCCAATATGTCTAAATGGGCAGGTCACTAACAAGGAAAGTAAGGTGGCAAATTACAGCGTATGTGAGAATCTTCTAGGGCAGGAAAGTACCAGTCAACATTTTAAAAGAATTTAAAGGAATAAAGTGACTTTATATGTGCAAACAATGTAACATTGAATCAAATAACAAAATGAGAAGTGGACATGTGCTTATTAGTAGCCATCCCAGACTGCCTCCACACACATATTTATGTGCACACATATATTTATATTTTTGTTGGCCATCCTGATGGTAACGTCATTTGTGCATGTACAATGTACACAGTCCTTCAGAAGATATGCTGCTTGGGCGCTTCGAGGAGGGCTATTTTGTATAAAGAATAGTACATAGCTTTGGATTAAAGTATATAACAGAATATAGAAGATGCCTCTCAGTCAGTGACTGGTACACTTTTTTGGAGTGTGGAGAAGTTGTTATGGCATGTGAAATAGTTGAAGTGGCTAAGCAGTATCAATGAGTATATGGTTGTTAAACAGATTGCTAAACCCTTTGAAATCCTATGAAATTTTCACAGAGAGAATCAAGTTATGAAATTTTCCCAGTATTATCCCATTAATATATAATTGTGAAAAACATTGTTTTGGATAGTTTGCTTTGCACAAATAATAATTAATTTTTTAAAATGAATCTGGTTTAAACAAATGAAGCAACACATAAAAATTCTGATAGTCTCATTGCTTAATAATAATAATGAAACTGTAGTGCAATCTCAACAGTGGTATCTGTTTCCCATGAGGGTATTCCTTTAATTAACAGAGGTAAACACAACCACAAATAGATCCCTAAAGAACTGTTACAAAAATAAATATTGCAGTAGAGATTTGTTGCTGCAGCTTGATCTCAGTCTACATGATCCTGGTTTAATTAACTTAGAATATACTTGTCCCTTGGTCCTATCCAAGCAATTATATATTCAGGACAGAACATTCATTCTACCAGCTTATTTTCACCAAGAGATTGGGAAATGCCTTTCTTTCATTGACATAATTACAAAGCAGTGGCAGCGTGTTTAATGGTAAATTTGCTTGGACCACATATGGTCATTAATTAAATAATTATTGTATCAGTGACAGGAATTCTGTGGCCCACCAGGTTGTTGAACTACAACTCACAGCATTCCTCACTATTGGCCAAACTGGTTAGAGCTGTGAAAAGGACCTCTCCTTCTCCACCTCATAACTTATTTGGACAAGAACAACCTTTTTGTGTTGGTGCTTTAAGAAAAGGCTTTTTTTTTGAGAAATTATCTTCCTTTGTTCAGAAAACTACATGATGGTCAAGCATCATTTATAAATTTTACTGCATTATTTCTATTACTGTTTTTATTTGGGAAAAATTGTTAAGGTAACAATAGAATAACTGCACAAAACCTTTTAAATAATGTTATTGGAAGTCTTCTACCTGAATTATCTTGTATTTGCAAGGTCCTTGATAAAAAATATTGAAATCGGGAAGTATTTATTGGCTGAGAAAATCATCTGCGTAGTATTAATATTTCCTAATTGAACGACATAGGAAATCAAAATACTGTTTCTCTATATCAAGATGTAGCTGGCCAAAACCAGTCACTGATCTAGATGTTATTAATTGCAGTAAATCATATTGCAAATCAGAAAGGTAGAAAAAGACCATTTTCAACCATAGACACTCCTTGACTAATGACCACAATTGGGACTAGAATTTGTGTCATAAGTCCTTGTCATAAGTCTAGTGAGACTTGATTTTACAACAATTTTTATGGCAGTCATTAAGCAAATTACAGGTTGTTAAGTCACCAGCATTTTTAGCCAGAAATTTTGCTTTTTTCTGGCAAAAAAAGTTACAGACCACGATTACATGACTGCAGGATACTGTAACTAGTTGTAAATTGGAGCTGGTTAAAAGACGCTTGCTCCTGGGGAGGAAAGCTATGGCAAATCTAGACAGCATACTAAAAAGCAGAGACATCACCCTGCCAACAAAAGTGCGTATAGTCAAGGCCATGGTTTTCCCAGTTGCAATGTACGGATGTGAAAGTTGGACCATAAGAAAGGCTGAGCGACAAAGAATTGAGGCCTTTGAACTATGGTGCTGGAGAAGACTCCTGCGAGTCCCTTGGACTGCAAGGCGTTCAAACCAGTCAGTCCTAGAAGAGATCAACCCCAACTGCTCTTTAGAAGGCCAGATCCTGCAGTTGAAACTCAGATACTTTGGCCACCTAATGAGAAGGAAGGACTCACTGGAGAAGGGCCTAATGCTGGGAAAGATTTATTTATTTATTTATTTATTTAATTTTTATCCCGCCCTTCTCCTTACGGACTCAGGGCGGCTGACAGCCTTATAAAACAGATACAACAATAAAAATACCCAGTTTAAAACCTAATTAAAAAGAAATATTTACTGTGGCCTATGTCAATTAAAATTACTCTTAAAACCCCACTAAAAATTCCCCTAGGCCAATCCCG
>NW_015387778.1:105380-125405 GCF_001527695.2 Protobothrops mucrosquamatus | reverse complement strand
TTCTTAGATTGCTGACGCATTTGAAAATGTTTGAGAAAATACTCAAAGGAAGCAATAACTAAAAAAGAAGATAAGAATAAACCAGCTTGCCCATCTGTCTGCTTTGCAAGTCCTATAAAGTTGATCTATTTCCAGAACTGGTATAAGTCAATAATGCCAGCTAATAGGGACAGGTGCATCTTTTGATCTTTGGCATTTACCATGTTAATGAAAATGACATGCAAATTGCACTAATCTATGGTTCATGAGATATTTCTAACTATAGTATTTGGCATTGAGCAAGAGGATCACATCTGCATTAAAGGATTATGATACTGGATTATATTACACAATAAAAGAGTAGTTGAGTGTATGATAATACTTAAAATACTTTAAAAACTACTGGAAAGCTATTGTGCTACAAGAGACAGAAGTAATACATTAACAGTTGCACACTGTTGTGCAACTGCAAGCTGTGAGTTAAGAGAGAGTGCAGAGCAGAAAGGTAGCTGATTTTCTGGTTGGTTCTCCATTGCATATGAACTGCCTAGAGGTTGCTGGGAAGTGCTGCAGCTGTGAGTTAAGAAGGAGTGCAGTGGAAAAAGGTAACTGAGTTTTTGGTTGGTTCTCCATAAATAAATCATAAGTGAATCATAACTAAAAATCTAAAACAGCAGTAGTAGACTCAGGGCAAGTGCGTCTGAATTTGTGTTTCATTTTAATTCAGAATGTCTGACTTAGTTCAGTGCAACATTTGTTTTGCAGCTGTCTTTCACAGAACTCTTTTCAAACTTGGATACTGTCCTATCTGTAAACAAATCACTAGTCTACAAGGACAGATTACTTATCTAGGGTCTGTAGTCTGTGCTCTTCAGGCAGAAATTAGGTGTCCAGTTCAGCCCTTCTGCTCTATTGAGTTGCCGCGCTATCAGCCTCCTCTACCACAAAGATCCTGCAGAAGAAGGGCAGTATGGACAACCGTGGGATCTGGCAGGGTGAGAGCTGTGAAACATAAACACAAAGCTTTCACTGTGTCCCTGCATAACAGATGCAGTGCCCTTGCTGACCTTATTAGGGACACTAAGGAGACAGGTCAAAGTAGTTGGGATGATGATAACTCAAATAAGCAGGGGGTCGTGGTCCAGGATGAAGAACTTGTTTTGGACAGGGGAAAGTGTGAATCAGGTATTACACATCAGTCATGCAAGAAGAGCAAGGCATCCAAAAAGAGAAGCCACCTTCTGGTTGGTGATTCAATTATAAGGGATGTATATTTAGGAAACGATACAGAGGTTTTGAAAGAGGTCAGGTGTCTTCCAGATGCTACTGCCAGCAGGGACAAAAAGCGTATTTTTAAGGTAGTCAAAAATGCCAGCAAGGAGTGTGATATGGATGCTATTGTACTCTTGGCACTAATGATCTGTCCCAAAAAGATGTACTCTCTGTGTAGAATGATTTCCAGAGCTTGGGGCAGGAACTTAGCATGATAGGCTGTAGGCTTACCTTTTCAGAGGTTTTACAAGTATAAAACAGCAAAATGGAAAAGGCGAGCGTATAGCAGAATTCAATATGGGGCTAAAGGAGTGGTGTGAAGGGGAAGGCTTTGGTTATATTAGTCACAATGTTGGTCCAATGAAAAAGTGTACAAAAGAGATGGTTTGCATCCATCAAAGAAAGGGACTAAGTTATTTGGCAATAAAGTCACAGATTTTCTGGAGAAATATTTAAACTAAACAGTGGAGTTAATTGATACAGAACATCCCTGTCCCCGGCAAACTAAAAATTATAGGGTTATCAGTGCATGTAACATAGATGTGTGTGTGGACAAGAATATCAACCTTGCTATCAAGCAAAATCAAGCTTATAATAGTGTACAAAGTGCACTAATCAAACAGATGGTAAGAAAATAGGGGAACTCAAGCACCACACAGGTTATGTAGAAAGTAAACACAGGGTTAGTCATAAAGGAGTCAAATGTCTATACGCCAGTGCACAGAGCATGAGGAACAAACGGTGAATTAGAAATTCAAGTAAATGAGGGCAGCTATTATATTGTTGCCTATCTTTAAACAAATTACGGAAACTTGGTGGGATGAAATCCACAAATGGAACACGCAGCTAGAGGGATTCAAATTATTTAAAAGAAACAGACCAAATAAAAGAGGAGGTGAAGTTGCTCTCTATATAAGAAATAGCTACATCTCTACAGAAATAGAGCACAACAATGATGAAAACTGTCTTGAATGCATTTGGGTCAATATAAAAGGGGGAAATGACATTGCCATAGGTGTATACTATAGGCCACCCAACCAAACAGAGATAATAGATGAACTTTTTGCTAGTCAGTTAACTAAGGTATGTAATGTAGGAAGCACATCACAATAGTAATGGGGGACTTTAATTATCCTGACATCAACTGGGAGACAAACTCTGCACCAAGTGGAAGATCAAACAGATTTCTGACAAACCTAGCAGACAAATTTGTCTCCCAAAAAGTAGAGAAGGGAACTAGGGGATCAGCCATATTGATTTTCACTAACAGAGATGAAATGATAGAAGGTGTTGAAACCACAGGAACCTTGGAGGGGGGTGACCATGCAATATTGGAATTCAACATTATGCAAGCACAAGCAATAGAACACAGTCAAACTAGAGTCTTGGACTTTAAGAGAGTAATTTCAACAAACTTAGAGAGAGCTTTGGAAGGACTCTGAGGACTCTCATCTTCAAGGGGAAAACAACTCAAGAAGCTTGGGAAATTTTGAAAAGTGAGATTATAAAAGCCCAGTCTAGCACAATACCAACGAAGAAGAAAAATAACAGCTCTCAAAAGAAACCAGCATGGCTGCATAAAGAACTCTGATAAATTGAAAGACAAAAAGGACAAGTATCAAAAGTGGAAAGGGGGGCACATAACTAA
This sequence comes from Protobothrops mucrosquamatus, assembly GCF_001527695.2. NCBI lineage: Eukaryota > Metazoa > Chordata > Lepidosauria > Squamata > Viperidae > Protobothrops > Protobothrops mucrosquamatus. The sequence continues at coordinate 122,506 of NW_015387778.1, read as the reverse complement.
AGCAGAATATCAGCAAATAGCCCGAGCCCGCAAAGATGAAGTGAGGAAAGCTAAGGCTGAAAATGAACAAGGCTTGCAACAAAAGTCAAAAATAACAAAAAAAGCTTCTTTCAACATGTAAAAACCAAGAAAAAAGGTAAGGAAATGATTGGTCCACTAATGGGAGAAAGTGGCAAGAAGGTGACAAGTAACAGGGAGAAAGCAGAACTATTCAACTCGTTTTTTGCATCCGTATTTACACAAAGGGGAAAAAACAGTCCAACCTATCAAAAACAGTACCGTAAAAAACAGATTAGAAATACAAGTTAAGATAGGCAAGAAAATGGTGAGTACCTGTCCACCCCTAGATGAGTTCAAATCACCAGGACCAGATGGACTACACCCCAAGATTCTGAAGGAACTGGCAGATGTGATCTCAGAACCACTGAACCATATCTTTCAAAGATCCTGAAGCACTGGGGAACTACCAGAGGACTGGAAAAGAGCTGATGTAGTTCCCATCTTCAAAAAAGGGGAAAATTGGATCCAGGAAACTACAGACCTATCAGCCTGACCTCGATACCTGGGAAGATCTTGGAAAAGATAATCAAGCAATGATTCAGCGAACACCTAGAGGCAAACAAAGTCATTACCAAAAGCCAACATGGGTTTGTCAAAAACAGATTGTGCCAGACAAATCTTATTGCATTCTTTGACCAGGTGACAAAATTAGTGGATCAGAGGAATGCTGTGGCTATAATTTACTTGGACTTCAGCAAGGCATTTGATAAAGTAGACCACAACCTCCTACTTGATAAGATAGAAAAATGTGGATTAGACAGCATCACCACCAGATGGATTCGTAGCTGGCTGACCGGCTGTACTCGGCATGTGGTCCTCAATGGAACTGCGTGTACATGGAGGGAAGTGTGTAGTGGTTGCCCCAGGGCTCTGTTCTGGGTCCAGTGCTCTTCAACATCTTCATCAATGATTTGAATGAGGGGATAGATGGGGAACTCATCAAATTTGCAGACGACACCAAGCTGGCAGGAATAGCCAACACTCCAGAAGATAGGCTTAAGATACAGTAGGATCTGGACAGACTTGAACATTGGGTGCTATCTAATAAAATGAAATTCAATGGTAAAAAAAGTAAGGTTCTACATTTAGGCAAGAAAAACCAAATGCACAGGTATAGTATAGGTGGTACCTTGCTCAATAGTAGCAACTGTGAGAGGGATCTTGGGAATGCAGCTGCCAAAAAAGCCAAATCAGTGCTGGGTTGCATTAACAGAGGGATAGAATCAAGATCACGTGAAGTATTAATACCACTTTACAATGCCTTGGTAAGGCCACATTTGGAATACTGCATCCAGTTTTGGTCACCACGATGTAAAAAAGATACTGAGACTCTAGAAAGAGTACAGAGAAGAGCAACAAAGATGATCAGGAGACTGAAGGCTAAAACATATAAGGAACGGTTGCTGGAATTGGGAATGTCTAGTCTAATGAAGAGAAGGACAAGGGGAGACATGATAGCAGTGTTCCAATATCTCAGGGGCTGCCACAAAGAAGAGGGAGTCAAGCTATTATCCAAAACACCTGAAAGCAGAACAAGAAGCAATGGATGGAAACTAACCAAAGAGAGAAGCAACCTAGAACTAAGGAGAAATTTCCTGACAGAACAATTAATCAGTGGAACAACCTGCCTCCAGAAGCTGTGAATGCTCCAACACTGCAAGTTTTTAAGAAGAGATTGGACAGCCATTTGTCTGAAATGGTATAGGGTTTCCTACCTGAGCAGGGGGTTGGACTAGATGACCTCCAAGGTCCCTTCCAAGTTTATTATTATTGTTGTTGTTATGTTTGCTTAATTATCTTTTTAGCCCTCCTACTTTTTACTAGCTTTATATTTCAGAGAACAAGCTGATATTATCTGTTCTTTAGTGTTTTCACACTAGCTTCATATTTGTTGTCCACTAAGTTAGAAATGGAAATATTGCCTTTTTGAAGGATAGAGAGGGAACAGATATCTATGGATTCTAACACTAGCTCTCCATTTGGAGCTGTTTGTGTTGAATGGGAAGGCTTAAGTGCACATATAAACTCATATATATGTATTTTTCATCAGACCTTTCCTATTCACAAGAGATTGATAAGAGAGAGGAGGAGGAGGAGGACATATGGCTTAACAATTGTTTAGCTATCTTTTGGAACCACATTTGTAGCCACCTCACACTCCCTGATTACATAATTTATATTCATAATTACATTAATTGTTCCCCAATTTTTTCCTGTCAAATTCCCCCAGGATAAGTGAGATACTCTTCTTTGTCTTAATTTTGGGAAGTCAAAGCATTTTGAGTAATTCAGTAGAAACCCAATATAATTACAATTGGTTATTTTATCCCATTCCAAAATTTTAATATATATCTGACACATAATCCATGCACATAAAAGTGCATATTAATAGCACTTTTATATTTTAACTCCTTTTTTCTATTAACCAAAGTTTGGTATTATGGAACTCTTGTTAAATAATCAGAATTATAAAAAAAAATTTCTTTTTTGGACACGTGCCTCTTTTTCTTTTCCCAGTGAAATTAATAGTGTGTGTGGTTGTGGGCATTGAGAATTTTGAAGTAACACATCCTGTCTCATTTTGCTTATTTTGTAGATTTAATTCAGCTTCAGAAACATAATTTTAACATATATAGACTGGAATTAAAATTAGAATTCAGCTTCTTTTCAGCATGGTGAATAACGTTTATTGGTATATCCAGATAAGTATCAGTGCAGCATTCAGTCTATAATCTCCATCTTGGTTAAACAGCAAGTCTCATAGCTGAATCAATGTGGGCAAATTACTGCACTTTCTGGGTTCTTCATCTTGTGTGTGTTACATCTGGTTGGTGAAGCATTCTGGAGAACAAGCCTGTGCTCCCAACAAGGGCCTGCTACATTGGGGTGGCTGACTGGATAAAGAAGTTTCCCCACCCCACCCCCAGACCATCCATCGTATTGGCTTTTAGCTTTTCTATTTAATTCCTCTAAATTTAATTGTCCTGTAGGACTTTTTATTTTTTTATCATATTGTAAACCACCCAGAGTAGCTGTATCAGTGAGATGGGCGGCATAAAAATGTAATAAACAAACTCAAAAGCTTTATACATTTCTGTGCTAGCGTGCCGGTTATACTGTGAATATTGATATTTTTTCCCCTTGTGGGCCAACATGGGATTGGTTTTTACTAAGTATGGAGGATTCCCAAGGATTCCTGAAGAACTTTTTATAACTTTTCTTGCAGATTGACAAGATCTTTCTTTCTTTTCTTGAAGATTTAAAATGTGGGTTTTCTGCATCACAAGTTGAGCACAAACTGAAAAAGAGCAGTGGAATAAATCTGTCTCTTTTTGCTTCTTATCCTCCAAATCAGGTTGCCTAAAGGAATTTAGGAGAAAGAGCGAGAGCAAGGAGTTCAACTCTTCCCTCTCTAAGCCTGCAGATAGTCAAGAGTTTGTGAAAATGATAAGTCATTGGTCAGCGACTCATGTCACTATCTGAGAGCCATCACCTGGCTCACCCCCAGCCCTGCAAGGTCATCCATATTCACATACATAGGGAAAGCTGCAACAATATTCTTCTGAACCTGCAAAGGCAGAAAGTTCAGTGTTTCTCTGAATCACTTCAGTATCTCTCTGAAGTGATTTGATGCTACAAATTAAATAACTAATTTAAAGCTTTGCACAATGTGTGCACGTGCATCCATACACATAAATACAGTCATTGAGATACTTGACTTAGTAAGCCAATAAACAGTTTAAAATTGTTTCTCCTGTTTTTATTCCAAAGCCTTAATTTTGTTAATTTGTACAAGCTTCTTTTATGAATCTATTTTAAAGTAATAATTGTTCCTGTTTATACTGTGCTTGTAAATGCAAATATTTGTAATAAAATAGCATAGTATAAATAAATCTAAAGGTACACCCTAGATAGTTTTTAAACAAAAGTTAATTCTATCTTGAGTAAATTATAAAAGTGTGTATACCTACACCACTCCATTTATTAACATCCTTTGCTGTCCCCCCCCCATTGTGCAATGCAAGTCCTTGTGAAGCTTTGCATTGCAGTTTTCCTTAAGACAATTATTGGATTAAGTCAGAGACTCAATATATCAATGCTGACAGTAATGTTTATTGTAAGGTCTTTATGATTTTCTTTACTTTTATTGTGGTTCTTTTAATTTTATTTAAATATTTGGATTGTTTAACAATAATGCTATTGAGAAAAGAAATGGTGCTGGGAGAATAGACGGTTTCTGAGAAGGCAGTTTTAGTGGCCGCAGTATTTTCAGATTTGCTACTCCGGGTTTTTGTCATCATAATCCTTCTTTCATGTCAAGGAAGATTTGTTCTTCAAGCAAGGACTGCTAAATTCCTGGGTTTCCTGTTGCTTTTTCCCTGCCATTAGCTGGAAAACCAAAAATATATTTAAAATATGTTGACAAACCGATCAGGAATGTTTTTGTTAACAGGTGTTTGTTCAATGCTGATTGTCCTGGCTCTTTCCTATTACTTATATTGGTAAGTACTGTAGTATCTTGCTCAGTAATTGCTTAAGAAGATTGGGGTCACATGGATTTCGAACTGTGCTTATAACTGGTATGATTTAGTATAGTAGCTAATAATTTTATATGAATTTTCGTTTTTCATGTTGACGCTCATTAGAGGAATCTTTTGGATGAAATAGAGGGAAATGCCTTATGTCCTTAATTCTGCTTCAGCTGGGCATAAGTATTTTTACTTGCAAATATAGTTCAGAAATATCTGCCCAAGAAACTGTAAAATGCTTTAGAAATGCACAGAATTTTGACTTGTTTGTCAAGCTTTTCTTTTTGTCAAAGTTTCTTCATAGTACTCTTTGAAATGCTACCGTTTATGTAATACAGAGTTGGTAGGAACAGACGGGAAATCCCGATGGAATAGTTCATTCTTTGGAAATGTGATGATGGGTGGTGATCACCATAGGTAGGCTGCCCTATGAACTGAGTTCCAACATCCACAAAACATTTTGTCTGTTTAATTCCCCCCCCCTCCCATTTTGTTATTAAAAATCTATGTAATCGTGTTTTTGGTAACTACAAATAATAAGGGGTTAGCAGCTGACTGTATAATCATGGAATGGTTTTTGAAGGAAATGTTACCCCTGTAAAAGTTAAAGTTGGCAAGGTGGGACCCAGTTCTCTTCAGACCAGAGAAAGTAGTCAAATAAATACTGAGCAGTTAAATTCCTCTTTCAGAGCTAGGAAAAGGCTAGGAAAGAGTCCTTTATTTTAAAAGGGTGGGAAGAAACAACTAATGATTCTCTGGAGCTGACATATATATAAAACTTAATTTTTCTATTTTGCATCAGGCGAATATTCTGTGTATAACTGACTTCTTTTTCGTCTAAAATAAAATAATATATCTAGCAGCATGGGAGTCTTTAAAATTTAGCTGAATGTGGGGATAGGTTTCTGGAAGAATAGAAATGTAGGGCCATCCTTGACCTGAATGTCAAGTGTGCCGTGAAAGGGTTGGTAGAATACGGAATCTAACTTAGAATACGGAATCTAACCCCTGCTCAGTACAGAAATCCAGATTAAAACATCCCAGAACCTGATTGTCTAGGGTCCAGTTGAACATATCTAGTGAAGGAGAGTATACCTCCCTGGTTCCACTGTTACAAAGTTTCTTCTAACATTTGGTTGGAATCTGCAATTCTATAATACAGTGGTCCTCGATATACGATCACAATTGAGCCCAAATTTTATATTGCTAAGTGAGACAATTGTTAAGTGACTTTTACCCATTTTATGACCTTGCTCGCCACAGTTGTTAAGTGAATCCTGAAATGATAAGTTAGTAACACAGTTCTACACGGAATCTGGCTTCCCCATTGATTTTGCTTGATTGAAGGTCACAAAAGGTGATCACATGACCCCAGGACACTGCAACAGTCATAAATAGGAGTCAGTTGCCAAGCATCTGAATTTTGCTCACGTGACTGTGAGGACGCTGCAACGGTTGTAAGTGTGAAAAATGGTCATGAGTCACTTTTTTCAGTGCCATTGTAACTTTGAATGGTTACTAAATGAACTGTTGGAAGTCGAGGACTACCTGTATAGATCAATGATCTTCTGTCCTGCAACTCTGGAATAAAAGAATTTGGACTTTTTCTTGCAATATTGTTGTTGATGTTCTAGATATTTGAGGAGTGTTATTATATCCTGCCTTCCTTTTCTCAAAAAGGTAAAAGTTCTCTTCACAAGGCTTAGGGTCTATCCACACTGCCTCAACACAGACCTCTCACGCTTGAGATGGGAGGACAGCATATGCTCATTCAAAGTTCACTGCCCTTTCTATGTTACTCTTACTGCACTTTAAGAGTTGGAATTGATGCTTGCTCACAAGGGCTGTGGTTAGCAGTCATTGCTGCTATCAAAGGAACAAGGAACAGGGAAAAGAAAGAAGATTCTTCTTTTCAATTGTTTGTCCCCACCACCACCATTGACTTGCTGGAGAAGCTGACTGAAGAACCCAAATGGCAATCACAGGACACTATGACCATCGTACGTTCAAGGTCCAGCCATAAAACCATTTTTCCAGCACTGTTGTACACTGAACAGTCACTTAACAGGCCAGTTGTTAACCAAAGTTTTTGGGTAGTATCTTTAGTCTCTGAAGTATATGTCTACAAAAGCAGTTATACTCTCCTAGGCATTTTAAATAGTAAATTTATTCTGCTTTTTACTCTAATTGTATTATGTATTTTATTTCTTGAAGTGATACTTGTGGTTTTCATATTTTTATAAGCTTCATTTAAACTGAGGAACAGATATAAATATTTGGAATCAAACAAATATATTTTAGACAACAAAATGGCTTGTCCTATTTTTGTACTTTGCAGATGCATTGGATTTTAGTTTCTGTTGTACATAGCCTAATGGGCGGTTGCACAAGCTGCACTGGCACTGGTTTTCTTCTGGGTGCAAGTCAAGAGGCTGCTATTACTTTTAAACCTCTCCATGGCACAGGGGTAGATTACTTGTGGGACCACCTCTCCCAGAGGGTATCTGCCCTTTTCACTAGATCAGATAACATAGGTCAGTGATGGCGAACCTTTTAGAGACTGAGTGCCCAAACTGTAACCCAAAATCCACTTATGCATCGTCGAGTGCCGGGTAGGTGTGGCCCATTGGCTGGGTGTGGCCAATTGGGCGGGCGTGGCTGCGGTGGTAACTGCAGACTGGGTGGGCCTAAAAAGTTCAATCAATCACTTCCAACTTTGCAAGAACTTTTTTTTTCACGAGAAGTTGAAATTGACTGATTGAACTTTTTTTTTTTTTTGCACATAGCGGCGGAGACCTAAAGAGAAAAGGTTTTATAAAACCCAGCTGAAGGCCTAGGGCTGGGGTGATGACGCGCGTGCCCACAGAGAGGGCTCTGAGTGCCACCTCTGGCACCCGTGCCATAGGTTTGCCACCACTGACATAGGTAGTCACTCTCCAGGTTGCTTTTCTTAAATGTTGTCATATTGTTGGACCTAGGAAGTGTATCCTTTCTGGGGTGGTCCCTGCTCAATGGATCACCCTTCCATTGAGATCTGGCAGGCTGTTGGCCTTTTAACCTTCCAGAAAGCTGCAAAGGGTGTTGAGATATGTGAAGACAAAGTTGGGAGAGAGTGTTGTGGAAGTTTGGATATGGCGCTATACAAATATTTTCATATCAGTCAATAAAATGAGTGAAGGCTCATTTTAGTGGAATATGTGTTTAAGATCGAGGTTGCAATATTTTGGGGTCTGTAAGTGTAGTTACAATGCCTTTTGTGGTACTAAACCATAGTTAGAAGTTTGTTTCTTTTTTATGTAGGATGATGTGCTTATCAGTGAAGCATGATTTATTTAGAACAGTCAATGAAGACTATTTTTTAAAATCTCATAATTTATTAGTCTCTTGACAGCCAAACATACATGTAGCTGTACCTATACCGACACCTATATCTATACCCCCATACATACTATATATATATGTAGCCATGATTTCCCCCCCTTTATAAATAGTATCTAAATTTTTCAACCTGCTGTTGCTGCTTCTTTTTCTATTTCTTCTATGTTTCTTACGTAGGTTCTCCTTCTTTAAAAGTTAGAATTATTAGCCATGTATCAGTTAAACTTTCATCTGTTTACAGTATTCATTTGATAACAGTTCTATCCTGTTCATTCCAAAGAGTTTAATCTTATGACAGCACAGTCAAATTCTTCATTGTGGTCTTTGTGACTCATGTACAGGGAATCCTCAACTTAAAACCGTTTGTTTAGCAACTGCTTGAAATTATAACAGCACTGAAAAAAGTGACTTACAACCAGTCCTCACACTTACGACCATCACAGCATCCCCATGGTTATGTGATCAAAATTTAGGCACTTAGTAACTGGCATACATTTATGATGGGTGCAACATCCTGGGGTCATGTGATCACCATTTGTGACCTTCCCATATGGCTTCTGACAAGCAAAGTCACCGGGGAAGTCAGATTCTCTTCATGATTCACTTAAAAACTGCAGTGATTCATTTAACAACCATTGCAAAAAAAAGTTGTAAAATCAAGTGCAACTCATTAATAGCTATCTTGCTTAGCAATGGAAATTCTGTGGTCATAAGTCGAGGACTACCTGTATACATATATACACCAGCACAGAGCCCCATTTCTACAACTTGATTGGAGCTCTATCCCACCTAACAAAGTATGGCTCCCACTGAACCCCTACCATTTGTTTTAAATACTGTAACTTTAACACATTGGTCCTTGAACTGATCATCCTTCTACTTTATTATAAGTTGTGACTTACTTTTTCTTTTTCTTTTTTTCTTTAATCGATCAACTTTTTCCTAAACTTCTTAGAACGGTTCATTGGGAATCAGTCTCATCCTGTTTCAGGTATCCAGCCCACAGCCTTAAGCCAGAAGTGCCAGTTTAGAAACAGTAAACATGCCCTTTGGATAGTCATAAGCGGTGTCTTTTTTGCCTTTGTAAAACAGGTTTTTTGCAATAGTTCTAGTTTGTCAGCTATTCTTTGGAGGCTTTAAATGAGAATGATTCTGAAGCTGCTATTGGTCTCTCCCACCATGCCCCAAGAATTGTCCTGTAGTTTTCTCGTTTCTTCAAGTAACCAAACAAATTCTCTACCACCTATAGATAAACATCAGGGACTTTTTTACCATTATTGGCATTGAGAAAATAATCTGTTAAAAGTTTAAAATCTTTTAAGAGGTCTGTCTCTTTCAATCCCAATAATGGCAAAAAGAAAAAAAGAACGATAAATGCTTTCAGCTCCAACTCAGATTCATCTTCACAATGACCTTGTCTTACTCCGCTACTTGAGTTTCATTGTTAATGGAATTTCCAGTTTGTACTATTCAATTTTAAACACATCTCAGAACGAATTCATCTCAGAAAGAAAGAGTTCAAATAGATTTTCCTTAAAGTCTACTCTTTTAGTCCAGCCCTTTATCCATTAGGATAATCAAAACTAAGATCATTTTTTAATCTCAAGATCCCCAGGATTGTGGTGGGTCACCTCATGTTTTTTCTGATTCTGAAGAACATCTCTCTTTGATTTGATTCCATGCAATTCAGCCCTTCTAGGGTGGAGTCATTGGTTTTCTTGGTACTTTCATAATCTTACTGAGCTATCTTGTAGCTCTCATCAGAACCCAATGAAACAATCCAAGTGTTATCTGTTTAGATAGGGAGATAGGCTATTTCTAATCTTTTACAGTGGAGTCAAGCTAGAGGAGAATGGATCCTCAGTGTCTTGGTAAAATCTTCAATCTCCTGGTGACATTTATTGTTGAAATAGATCTGCTGTTTTATGTGTTTTCACCATTCTCTAGTACTGAGTCTTAGAGAATGAGTCTCTAAGATTAATGAATGTTAGCAAGGACCAACATTCTCATCACACTTTAGTGCACGGGTGTCAAACTCGCCGTGTCACGTGACATGTCGTGACATATCACGACTTTTTGCATTGCTGGAGCTGGGTGGGCACAGCCTCCGTATGATGCAACTGGCCCACAGGCCGGCAGTTTGACACCCCTTCTTTAGTGGCTTCAGCAGGTTTAGTTTGCTTTGTTTCTCTGTATTGTCCATTGGGAATACATCTGCCTTCCAAGCTGACCTGAAATCCTCTTCATTCTTCAGAGACAAATCTTCTGTCTGGACTTTGATTTCCTTTGCTTTGCAGCTTGGAGGAATCTGTCTCACAGTTCCTTCAGGACAAAATACAGTATGTCTGATTTTGTTGGCTTCTTGAAAGCCTTCCAAAAGGATTTCTTATGCAGCTAAATGGAAATTCCTTGAGGTCTTCCCATACATTATCATAGAATCATAGAGCTGGAATAGAACTTAGAGGTCATCTTGTCTTTCTTGCTCAGTATAGATCCATCAGAGAATCACTGATAAATTACCACTTGGACTCTGTTTGAAGACTACATTGAAGCTCCATTTGCCACTTGATGTATCCATGTGTTCCACTCCCAAGTTTATTACATTTTGATCCTTCTGATGCATTTGAAACAGCAAAGCATATGATGTCTTGCATCATCTCCTTTTTTGTTTCAAATCAGTTAATAATTTCATCCTCCAAACTGAAGACTTTCCTTTGTTTTCCCTCTGTTAATGTCAGAATCTCTTGAGGCCATTTCTACTGCCCCAATTCACTTCCTTTCGTGGAAAAGTTGCCTTTCTTGTAGCTATGATAAAGGTTTATCATATAAGCAAGGTGTGTATTTTACAAAGATATTTTCCAGTCCTCATTTCTGGAAGGGACAAAGATATTTCCTTTCTTCCCAGGTTAGTATCAACCTTCCATTTAAAACATAGAACATAGATTCATAGGACTGGAAGGGACCTTGGAGGTCTTCTAGCCCAACCCCTGCTCAAGGCAGGAGATCTTATACCATCCTGATCAAATGGTTGTCTTATTTTTGAAAACTCCCACAATGAAAAACCCACAACTCTAGGAGGCAAGCTATTCCATTGATTAATTATTCTCATTGTCAGAAAATTTCTCTTTCTAGGTTGACTCTTTTTTAAACAAGCTTCCACCCATTACTTCTTGCCCTCCCTCGGGTTTGGAGGATCCCCTCTTCTTTGTGACAGCTCCTCAAGTACTGTAAGACAGTTATCAAGATGTTATATTGTTTACCAATTTTCTTAATTGCTAAATATCACTAGGATCACTGCTTCATTCTTCATGCTTTATGTCACTGAAGTCATTATATATTTCTGGCCTTCCAAAGTCCATCTAAAGTGTGTGATCTAAAGCATGCATGGGGCTCTCTTTGGAATCCAATTGCATCAGAGTGCTGAAGTGGAATTATTTCAAATTTTATGACATTGGATTCAGATTACTGATAGGATAACTAATTCCTGGAATGTTTGAAAATACTAAAAGTCCCAGTTTAAATAAATTTCAGTTTGCATAGTTCGCCTGTTGAGAAGTTTTTGTTGATTGTTGTTTTGGGTTCATTCTCAGTGACCACTGTAGGATTTTACTTTTTGTTAAAGTTATTTTTACATGTTGCTAGCCACCCAGAGTCACATTTGGGAGGAAGGAAGGAAGGAAGGAAGGAAGGAAGGAAGGAAGGAAGGAAGGGACATTAGGATGCTGGTTTAATTGGGTTTCAGTGACTTTCAGTCACAATTTTATTATTAATACTGATTTACTATTGGATGTTTAACATTCAGTAAATGTGAACTTTTGAAAGAGTCCATTATACCTAGTGTTTCATGAAGGATTGATCTGCTTTCTGAAAAAGGTAGTTTTTTGAATTATTAAAGAAATTTCAATGAATTTGCCAAATCTGGCATATTTAGTAATCCCAAATAAAAGCTTAGGTTTTACTGCAGCATTTTACCTCTCAGATTCAAATCACAATTACCTTTGAATTGGTAAATTCTGGGCCATTGCTTGTCTGGTTTTCTAAAATGGCAAAAGGATGCAATTTTTTGCTTGCTAATCTGGAATTAAACCCTATTAAATTCAGAACTGTTTACTTCTGAGTAGCAGTGCATAGAAATCTGATGCAAGAGCATCAAACATCTGTTGCAATCTTTCTGGAATGAAAAACTTGACACGAAAGGAATGCATATCAAACTATTTAAGTATGTAACGTAGTAATGGCTCGTGGTCTGTATCCATTAAAGAATACTGAGCAGCTCTGTATGATCACCCAAGGCAAAATTGTCAGATTTTTTTTATAGCTGACATAAATAGAGACCTTCAATAAATAAACAGCTTTTTTTGTTCATTTGGAATACCAGTAGCCTTAATGCAGTTGTAAATAATCAAAGCTAGTGCAACATTATTCTAAAAACTACCGGTATTCACTTAATAGATTTGCTCGGAGCTTGAATGTTTAAAGATACAGGTAGCTTAAATTGAGTATTCGTCCATGCTGTCTTATACTTTGTTTTGGGTAACATAGCAGGATTCTTGGCTATTTAGTGAATCCTATTACTTTGTTGCCTTTCTAAACTTTCTGAACATTTTTAGAGACATCTGTAGGTGAGTTACTTGCATGCTTGCACTTGTAAGAATCTTCCCCAGAGCACTTTTAAAACACGTTTAAATCTTCTCCAGGGAAGATTCTTGCAGCGGCAAACATATGAGTTGGCATAAAAGGAAAGACAAAGGCTATGTATACATGACCTAGAACATTAGAGGTATTCTGACTGTTTTCTCTAACAATAGGGATTTTTTTCTTCCTATGACAATAGGAAAACATTAGATTTTTTTTACATTTTTTATTAGTTTATCAAAATAGAAAATAGAAAAATACAAAGAAAAATGAAAATAACGGGGATTATGAATAGCGAAGAGGAAAAGTAACACATTTGGGAGAGCACATAATAAACACCTCTCTGATAATCTAGCTAGCTTACATCGAATATTTCTTTAACCAAATTACCAAAGCAATGGAATTCCAATGTTTCGCACTGTCAGAAGTTAGCACTTTTCTTACGTTTCCTGTTAAGACTAAAAAGAAAAATATTGTATGAACAGTAATGCCCATCCTTGAAATCATATTATATTAAAGTGGAATTCTGCAAGCTGGAAATACTTGGGCATTTAAAGAAAAGGAACCCCTTCAGTTTCCCATGCTAAAATTATACATACATATATTTATTGCTTGTTATGCTTCGAAGTATCTCTAAACAATATCCTTCCCCATGTTTTTCTTTACATTTAAATGGAGAATTTCCAAAGTATTGATCTCTAGAGACAACTTGAGTATATCTTAATATGCTTTAGCTGATTTCATGAATCTTATTAGGTTTTATTAGTCATAAGAAGTTCTTTCAGTGCTAAGAAGGCTAATATTATGACATGAAGGTCTAAAAATAAGCACTGAATGTTTGGAGTGTTCTAAATACGCAGAGTCTTTTTCTAATTATAGAAATTAATTTAGCTATAGACCAAGGTTCTCAATTTGCCTTAGACTGTGGTGTTCCTGTGCTGCATAGAATGAAGACAATAAATGAGTTGGATTTAAACTTAATTAAGTTTCAATATGATTAATGCTTCTCAACTTATGACTACAACTGAGCCCAAATTCTATCGCGAAGTGAAACAATTGTTAAGTGAGTTTTGCTCCATTTTACAACCTTTTTGCCACAGTTAAGTTAGTAATGGTTGTAAAGTGAATCTGGCTTCCCATTGATTTTGCTTGTCAGAAAGCTGCAAAAGGTGATTTCGTGACACCCTCCCCGAACATTTCAACCGTCATAAATATGAGTCAGTTGCCAAGCGTCTGAATTTTGATCATGTGACCATGGGGATGCTGTAGCAATCGTAAGTATGAAAAATGTCAATAAGTCGCTTTTTTCAGTGCAGTGGTAATTTAGACTGTTCACTAAAGGAAAGATTGTAAATCGAGGACTATCTGTATGACTATTTGCCAATCATGTGTTTGGTTATTTCCTTTGAATGTCATTAGAAATTGCAGTTTGGTAATTGGCAGCTTCTCCTTAAGGCTTTCATAGGAGGATGTGATTTTAGGCCTCCAATTGTATTCCTCTCCCTTGGATCTCAAAGAGGAAAGATATTACGAATTAATACAGCCCACTTCATTCATTCATTCATTCCTTTTATTTATTTTTCACATTTCTGAACTGCCCATCTCCTCAAAGAAGGCTTGTGGGTGATGGAGTTAATAACTTTAATAACAAAACATATTGTGTAAATAAATGGTTTGAATAAATAAGAATTGGTTTTGATGGTCAGAAAAGCAATTTGTCAGCATTTCTTTTGAAATTTTAAGATTGGTGGGGAAGACCTCTCTGGGAGGAGTTAGAAAATATGAGTGCAATCCAACCTGCAAAGATGCTTGGTTGAGCACAGAAGAATGACTGCTAATTAAAAGCATGAAGATTAAGAAACATACACTGTCATGCAAAGAGATTTCCATGTTTAAAATGAGCTTTAAAAATAAACAATTAAATCAGTATACAAAGTAGTGGAGCAACTGGGGAGTGAAGTATACAAATATTTACAAAGTATTGAGCCAGATGTAAAAAACACCAGCAACTTTAATGCTCCAGAGAGGTACAATAACTTTCTTTTGTCTACTGTTGTTTGTTTTCCCATAAATATAATAGAAAGTATGTAAGATTTCTGGAAGAAACGTGTTCACATTTATGTAAAGAAGCAAATTGTGCTCACTTTTATGTAAAGAAGTAAATCTATATTTATTTATACATCCATTATACAGTAATAAGAGTAATAAGATAATAAAAAGAAATCAATCTGTAACATCAGATTTGATCAATACTACCATTCAATAAATAATGCAAGTGGAAGTGTCACCACAATCTATAAATGCTCGATGAATGAACTTAAGATTTATGTGATTCCTGAGTGACATCAGGCAGGTAGCAAGGCAAATTTCAACTGGAACGACATTCCAAAGAATAAGTTCTGTCATTAAAACAGGACCATATTAACTGCATTTCATTAGAGGACTGCATTGACGGGGACAAGTCTAATTGGAGGAGGCAGACTTTGAAATACCTAGACGTCAAGCCATATGTGGTTTTCTAGATCTAAACCAACATTTTTTAACTGTCTATTGGAAACCAATGCATGGCCGATAGCATAAGGATAACATCTGGCGTTAACACACGGGCCACTCCATTCTGGACCAGGCACAGCTTCTTAGCAGTCTTTAAAAGCAAGTAAATATTATGTCTTGCAGGAATTCAACTGAATAGTGATGAGTTACCATGACAAGCTCTATCCATTTCAAGTAAAATTGAAATTGCCACACTAGCCAGAGTTGAATAAAGATCCCTCTGGCTAAGGCTTCTACTGCAGCTCTAGCAGTAGTTGTGCTTCTAAGAGGATGCAAAACAACTTATGAAATATTTCAGGAATGTTTTTATAGGACCATAATACCTATTAAGAGCAATCATGAAAGTCGCTATCTCAGTCATAAAAAATAGTGTCCACTATCAAAATGTTTATATTCCATTAGTGTTAAATCTGCTATAAAACATGCTTTATTTGAATATTAACTAATATAATTTTTTTCCAATCAAAGTCCTAGATGTTGAAAAAGATATTAATTGATAGAATATGTGTTTCTTGCAGCTAATAATACCAGGTTATAATTTGTTAATTTTTTTAAGTCCGTTTAGATGCCAAGCTGACTACTTTATGTACCATGCTTCCTAGTAGACAAAATATTCCTGACTGTCAGTTTCCCAACATTAGAAACCTCCAGAGCTGTAAAAGGCACACTAAATGAACAGTGTGTAATAGAATGGAGTTGGTATATGAATCCTTTAAAAAAAGTATAATATAAAAACTAAAAGAAGTTCCTTCTAACTGTATTAATTTTAAAAATAAGGCTCACATAGCTTTTAGCCATTTTAGGAGGAAGAAAGGATAAGAAGACAACAAAGAAACAGAACTGTTGTTTATGAGACAAGAGACAAAAGATATAGGAGGAAAAAATTAACTTTCTTCAATTTTGCAAGCATACATGCCAAATTATACATATTTGTGAAGTTGAAGCACATTTGCAAGATAAAGATAAATCATAATTTTATGCCCATAGCATTTTAGTTCAGTGACTTATTGGGCAATTTGTTACCTTTAATGTAGATATCCATGAAAGATTGCCTCTAACTCTTAAGTGCCTGTGATCTCAAGTTGAAAATCAGCTGGCAATGAGATTTCTTGATTTTACAAATTTTATTAATTTTTCAAATAAACATATGGACAAATAATACAAATATGGTGCATTTCATTAGAAAAACAAACACATAAAAAAGCCTACTCAGTAAGTATTCAGAAATAACCAGCGGTCCCCCCTCCCCTGCATCCACACTCCCTCAACCTTCCTACCTACTTCCCTCCTCCTTCCTCCCCCTCTTAACCACGACCTCTCCTCTTTCCTCCTTTCCAACTATCCTACACAACCCATCACCTTCTTTTCCACCACCTCGGATGCAGTTTAGGGGTACTAGCCGACCATCTCCTCTTCTTAAAGACAAACATTTACATTATATTTATAAATACACCAAATTTTATATAATTCTACCCCTTCATCCCCTTCCCCCCTCCCCCCCCCGGACTTCCCAGAACTGAGTACAGGGATAAATACATAACATCACAAGTCTAAAATAAGCTATCCATTCATAATACAAACAAAATTAACATACTTTAACTCTAACATACAATAATAAACTTATAAAATATATATATAAATTATATTAAATATATAAATAATATTAGAAAAGAAAAATATTTATTCAAAAGCTATATGATAATTAATCACTTCATACTTTCTCTTAATATAATCTATCCATCTTCTCCATACCAAGATAAATTTTTCTTGAAATTGATCCTTCAAGTATGCGGAAATTTTTGCCATTTCTGCAAAGTATGACACCTTCAATCTCCAATCATCCATAGTCGGTAATACCTCTTTCTTCCAGTTTTGAGCAATCAGTAATCTTGCTGCTGTTACACAATACAACATCAGATTCATTTCTTTAGGATCCAAATTTTCCATAATACCCAGTAAAAATAATTGCGG
>NW_015387778.1:0-105280 GCF_001527695.2 Protobothrops mucrosquamatus | reverse complement strand
AATACATGCAAGACAATTTTTGGGGATCTAGATGCCATCTATAAAACATTTTATAAAAATTTTCCCTTAGATTGCCTCTAACTCTTAAATGCCTGTGATCTCAAGTTGAAAATCAGCTGGCAATGAGATTTCTTTAAGGCATTTTTCCACGTAATTTAACAAGGACTTCTTCTATTCAATATCCAGGGCTAGGTTAATTATTTTAAAGTTATTTCTGGTGAGTTGCTCTGTATCTAGGTGATTCAGATTGTAAATTTGTAATGAACCTATCCTAAAACTGCAGCTTTAATTCTGATTTCATGGGAAATAAAGAACAATTACCTTCAGAGTTTCCAACTCTTTAACAAATTTGAGAGCATGTGCTTTCTTGATTTTAATATCCCCTTAGATCTCTGATATGCCTGTTTCCAAATGTATATATGTTCTCTTAGTTTGAGAAATAGCTTGAAATGTCATCATTAACTCCATTAATTTTATCTGATCTTACTGGGAGATATCAGAAGTTAATGTAGTTCAATCTCTAACCCTTCAGAATTTGATAAGGGAGCTATCACTATTTCATCTGAATCCAGGATCTCAGTACATACAGCTTTATTAATTTGTCTGTATCAGGAGTGGAACCCCTAGCTTGTGATGACAAAACATAAGATATCTTCTTTATTATTTGAATTATATCATTGAAATATTATTAAATCAGTGAGGAAAAGTGAAACCATTTAGGAACAAATGCATATATCTGTAAGGGCAATTCATTTCTTTATAGTATATATTTTTTCTTTTTTCCTTACTATTTTTTATTTTCTATTTTCCTTTTTTCTTTTCTGCACCTTCTATGTTTTCATTCGTTTTTAGTTAATATAAGTTTTTATCCTTGTAATTTTTAATAAAATTATTTTTTTTAAAAAAATAAGAACAATTCCATGCACAAAGTTGGTGCAGAATGGGGAAAGGCAACCATCTAAGTAGCTATAAAAACTGGAAGCCTCAAATTATCCATATGCAGTGAATTAAGAAAACTTAGTTTTGATTGGCCTGATGTTTATCTACAACTGAAGACTCTTAAATTGGAGTGCCCTACTGGCTTCTTGTGGTCTCTTAACATAGTATCTCTAAGTTGTGACAGGGGGATTTAAGGGGAGAGGAAGTTCTTGGTATTTTTTTTAGTTATGCTTAAAGCAAGTATTTTAAGAAAACAGATTTAATGCAATAAAATAAAGTTAACAGCAAAAATGCAACATACACATTTAAAACATGTATAATTTCATACTTATAATGTGTGAAATCATTTGGTTAGAGAAAAAGATGTAATTCCTTGCTGCTCTTAGCAAATATGCAGCTCAATTGGTAAACTGACTGTTAAACTGGTAATCCTGGCTCTGCGTTTATGATAGAAAATGTCACAATTCTTAGTATACTGATTACTTTCAAAAAAAGCAATGTTGTGTAGCTCATCTTGGTGTGACTTTCCTGCTCTTAATATTTATAACTGTTCATATGTGTGAGTTGCAGAGATAAAATGGCAACCAATAGAATCGGCATCTTTTCCTGTTACTTGAATTGGGAGACCTCTGTTATTAAAGTGCTTTCTGAAAACCTAACAGCAATAGTGATCAGGCAAGTACCGTAGATTAGATGTTTTAGAAAAAAATAATACTATGAATCTGATTTCTGTAATGCAGATCTGGTGAAGTAAAGATCTGTCTGTAATACAGTTAAACACATAAAAGATTATAGTAGTACCTTGGTACTTATTGTTAATTGGTTCCAGGAGACATGATGAGGACCAAAAAAGATGAGTACCAATTTTTTCCCATAACAATATATGAGTCACAAGGCAGCTGACACCGACAAGTTCTATCTTGTGAGTAGCGGGACAAAAGGATCACCTCAAAATGTATTCAGTATCAAATTTTGATGAATTTCGAAGCAGTTGAGTACCAAGATACCGCTGTGGTTAGTTATTTAAGGCATGAAAAGTAGCTATCAAGAACTCTTTGCCTACCTATTTTTTCTTGCCTTTTCCAATGAAATGAAGCCGCCTTCCTTCCTGGTCCAAACCTCACTATAATATGTAAAATCATTTAGATAGAGAAAAAAGATTTAATTCCTGAACATCCAATGATTTGAGTTGGAGTGAATCACAAACCAAATGATTGACTAAATCAGAAAACAGTTAAAAAAACTTATTAGTTGCAGTAGAGATACTACATTGCTCAGACATCTGGGTTTATTCGAGTGTGAAACCTTAGTTTTTTTGAAAATCCCACTGGCAACCCTGCTCCACACCCTAACTAGAATAGTAGCTTCTTGTTCCTGTTTCCCATCTGTCTTTCAAGAAATCATCTCGTCCTACATTCTCCTTCCCAAACTCTGGCATCTCAAGAATTGTCTTTATTGGGGTGTTTGTTTCCTGTTTTCATTATTCGGGTTATGTGAAACACAGACACCTCTAGGAATGAAGAATAATGGGAGTATGCTGATAAGAATTTTTTTAAAAAGCCTAGTGTGTTAAATTTGTTATTGACAATATTTAGTGCCCGTAATCATGTCATGGGATTTTAAATTCACCAGTATGTATTTTTTGTTTTCTTTTTCTTTTTATATTGGCTGGGGAGTTCTAGGACTTAGAATAAATATTCTACTTTACTCTGCATCATATTTCAAAAAGAATTCAGACAAATTGGGAAAACATTCAAGAAAGACAGTGATAATTAAAACCAAGCCAGCTTTCGACATGCAAAGCTAATTGGAGAAACTGGATTTGCTTAACAACCATGTTATCCCCTTAACAACCACCTGGTCCCAGGTTCTGGTCCCAATTGTGGTTCTAAGTTTTACCATCCCTCATTCCTGTTCTGTTCGCTTTTTATTTTACTATTTTCTAAGATGTTCTTTTTATTGGTATCATTGAAAGGAAAAGGGCAAACTGCTTCTGAAATTTTGCTAAGAAAACTGCAGGAATTTCAGGCAGTTCTCAGAAGTCAGCACTGATTTGAAAGCACATACACACAAACACATACAAATCTTGGTATATTTCTTGCCTCATTGTTTTCCAAATGGTTGCAGATCAATTGCTTTGTAATCTGCTCTGAAATCTTCCCAGGTATTGATGTCACATTGATAGATTTATAGTCAAAGTTTTCCCAATTTTTGAAGATTGGTCTTGTTGGGAGTATGTCCTAGTTTCCAGGAGTTTCCTTACATTACAATCCACTAACCTTAGCTCATTTGAACTTTAGTCTTCCTGATGCCAGCTATATAGTTCCAAGCTATGTCTCTGTATTTTTTCTTGGTAGCCTATTCCTCATTTCACCTTCATTATGCATCCTTCTTCTTTTTTCACTGAAATTCTTGTATGGCTATATTGGCTCTATCTGTTGTCCTCCATGTTTCCCCTTCTTGTGATTGCTTGTGATTGTACTTTTAGCATCTTCTAACATTTCTTATCTTGAGCTCCTTTTCTCTTTAGTTTTATTTGCTGTGCATTTTTAACTATAATTATTCAGAGTTCATTAGAAACTGTTTTTTAAAAAATATGTTCAGCTTTCATTTCATTTATTGTCAAGACCTCCAGATTACATGGAGCAATGTTTCTCCGTTAACCTGCCCACTGATTTCTTCAACTGAAATCTTCCCTGTGGAGTAGATACAAATCAAGGATACCTGAACCTCTTCTGTTTTCCTCCGCCTTCTGAAAGATAGTTGTCATGAAAAGAAGCTGTGAATTTTCTGAAACAAAACAAAACAAAAAATGGCAGCATAAGATGATAGGCTGTACATTCCAGTATTTTGCATAGTATAATTTTAGTCTTAGTCATCCTGTGTGAGATCTCTGGTAACTTCATGTTTTGTCTGCAGTGATTATATATCCTATTTCTATCTGCTCACCATAGAAACACAGGAAAATGATGTACAAATGGTTTAGGTAGAGTCAAAAAGCAAAGGCAATCTTTTGAAAACTCCACTTTTTAATAGAAATGAAAGTTTTGGGGAGATTTTCACCTTCTTACTTGTTTGGAAGCAGAGAACTTTGCCCTCATAAATTGGTATAGTTTAATCACTGCTTCTGTGCTCCATGGTTCATCTGCATTAGTCCTATGGCTATTGGAAGTGAAATTTGCATCATGAATGTTTTCATATAAACAATAACCTATTGTAGATAATTAGTAAAGATATGTTTGTGATTTGTCTTTGAAAATCACCTTGACAACTTTTAAAGCCACCCTCGGGTATATGGACCTTTCCTCCGACTAGGTGTCATTATCAACTTGTTGTCCTTCTCATTTACAGAACATAACAATAGCAGAGTGAATTTATCTGCTTAAAGACAATACCACGTACTAAGTAACTTTGTAACATTGCTGGATCCCATGATACTTGATAATTTTCATCTGGTACCTCACCTCCTATTTTTGAAGAAGGGGATTGAGAAGATTCCAGATGACCTTGGAGGTAATGGATTATCTGGATGCTTTTTCAGTCAGGGTTCAGACCAGGGTATGGGATGGGCTTGGCATTGATCACGCTTCTGCATGATTCCTGGCATGGGCAGGATGGGAATTATGTGTTCATCCTTGCCTTACTTGATGTCTCAGTGGCTTTTGATACCTTCAATCATGGTATCCTTCTGGATTGACTCAGAGGACTCGGACTGTGCAGCATGGTGTTCTGCTGGCTCACCTCCTTTCTTCAGGGTCAATTCCCATTGGTATGGATTAGGGAGAAGAAGTCCTATCCTTAGGGTGTACTGTATGGGGTGATCAGTGCTTTCTTCTCTTTTCTCCTCATTTACATGAGCCTGCTAGGTGTGAACTCATCCATTGCCATGGGATGTGTGTCATCAATATGCTGATGATACCCAGTTGTACATCCCTGCCCCTGACAAACTTAAGTATTGTTGTGGACATCTTATCCCAATGTCTGGAGGCTATAAGAGTCTGAATGGGGATCTGAACTCTGGAAAGACTAAATGGCTTTGGGTTTGGGATCCTTCCATTCTGCAGTTAACCATTTTTGATGCTGAATGGAGTTATACTGTCCTAATCAGTCCCCCCCTGCAGAATCTGGAGGTCCTCCTGGACTCTTGATTTCTGCTCAATGGGCAGGTAGCAATCGTGGCTAGGAGGGCCTTCGTATAACTTCATATTGTGCGCCAGTTGCACCCATTCCTAGATGGTCTCTTACAGTCTCTTATGGTCTGAGGATCTCTTACCATCACCCATGCTCTAGTCATGTCCTAGTTGGACACTTCCAGTAACACACTGTACATTGGGCTTCCCTTGAAGAGTATCTGGGAACTTTAGTTGGTGCCAAATGCAATGATTCAGGCAATTAAGTTTCTTGTAGAGCACACATTACATTTCTTCTGTGGGAGCCCTATATGGCATGGTACCAGATTATCTGAGCAGTGGCTTCTCTCCAGTTACATTTGCCCACTCTATCAGATTGAGTAGAGAGGACATTTAGGGAGCTACTATATATTTGGCAGGATTTAGGTGGGCCTTCTCAGCTGTGGCAACCTTGGTGTGGAATGTCCTCCCCCTTGAAGTGAGGCTTGCACCATTGCTCTTGACTTTCTGAAGATCCCACAAGAACTGATTGTTCCATCAGGCCTGGGTACCGCAGGGAATTGGTGAACTAGTAAGATGGCTCCATTATCATTCCTTCATCCATTGTTTCTTTTTTAGCTGTATTATTTCATAGTATTTAACACTTTAAAATAATAATAGCTGCACAGCATGTATATCGACATGGAAAAATAGTAAAAACTGAAGGAATCAAGATGCCTTATGGAAATAATATTAAGAATCTGGATGAAGACGATCACTACAGATACCTGGGCATCCTTCAAGCTGACCTCCTCAAGGACATTGAAGTCAAGAAGATTAAAAGAATGAAGAATATTTTAAAGTCCAAATTCAGGGGAGGAAATACCATTGAGGCAAGTATACCAGAAATCTGAAGAAGAAAAATGGGCATTGGAATATCTGAAGGACAATGAAGAAGATATACTGAAGGTAGTTCACCATGAATGCTTACTGAATATTGGAGCGGCCAAACTGACCGACAAGAAAAGCTAAATAAAGAATAGAAAAGAGACATGACAAGGCAAAGTACTGTATTATATGGCCAGTATGTTGAAAAAAATAGGCAAACAAATAACAAGACTTGGCAATGGCTAAGAGCAGGAAAATTGAAGGAGGAGGCAGAGGGGCTAATTCTGGCTGCAAAAGCCCAAACTTTAAAAACAAATGCGTACAAAGCCAGAATTGAGAAGACAGTGAACCACCTGGTTAACTGCTGCAAGAAGATTGTGCAGACTGATTCCATACAATGGCATGACAACATAGCAGCAATGATACATTTGAATATCTGCTAGAAAAACTATTTGCCTGCAAGCAAGAATTGGTGGGGCCACAAAATAGACAAAATAATAGAAAATGAATAAGATAAAGTGTGCCAGGACTTTAGAATTCTAAAGATAAGCAGTTGCCATATAGCAGCCCATACTTAGCAATTGTCAATAAGAAAAAAGTCTGGAGAGTAGACCCCATTTGGGGTCGATCGACCATTTCACGGGGGTCGCCAAGCAAGGCTGCCCGCCATTTTTTTCCCCTTTTCCGGTGGGTGCCTTACATCCCTTGAGCTGGGCCAGCTGGTGGTCGGCCTGCTCCGTCTCTGCCGCTTGCCAGCTACGCCTCGGCCGGCGCAGGGGGCGGAACCACACATGCGCGGCGCTCCCGGGCAGGGAAAGTCCTCGACTTACGACTGGTTGGGTAGTCCTTGACTTACGACCGGTTTAGTCCTCGACTTACGACCGGTTTAGTCCTCAACTTACGACCGGTTTAGTCCTCGACTTACGACCAGTTGGGGGTCGCGGCATTAAAAAGGTTGAGAACCACTGGTCTATATAGATGGAAATGAAGAAGCTATAATTGCCCAGATGTGCCAGATTTTAGCTTTTAGCAGCCTTAATAGCCAGTGTGACCAATCATAAGGGATTATGAGAGCTGCAGTCTGTATTATAAGCCAAGTTCTCTGCAGAACACAGAAGATAGACAGGAGGTTTAAATCTTAAGTCTTATTTCTCCCATCCTCTCCAGAAAGTGGGTTTTTCCTCAGACTTAAGAGTCAAAAGCATCTGTTCCAAGTTTATACTTTACAGTGATTCTGACTGAACCTGTATACTGTTGGTTCCTGCTTCATGAGCTCTAATCCTTAAAAGTGCTCAAAAATTAAATCTTAATGTATGGTTACAAGCTTTTAGATTTCTATCATAATTTAATTTGAGCAGTGTTGACATTAATGGAAATACTTTTAAGCTAACAGATTCTGTCCTATGAAAAAAATGCCACCCAGCAGTGATGTTATATTAGTATTTGAAATGTCAAATCTTATTTCTGGAATAACGAAACATGTTAAGGACTCTGCTCGCTGGATTAGCTCTCTGATACAAATAAAATGGTTACTTCTTTCTTTTTGGCTTCTGCAACCCAAGAAAAGTATACTCTCCAGAGGGATGGTTAGATTTTTGCAACAAAACCAGCAGGGAATTTTTTGGGAGTAATGCAGAATTATTAATATGTATACTTTTTTGGGAGGGGCAGACTCCAGTCTGTTTAAAAATATGTGAACTCTCACAGGATTTAATTTTTCTTGACTCAGAAACTGGATTACCTTGGTTCATAATGTTATTCCAAGTGTAGGTTATATTTAGTTCTAATCAACTAAGATATGAAGCCTTCCTGTTGACTGAGGTCATTTTTCTTTAGGTATCATTCAGTTTTGAAAAAAAGGTTGCTTGGGAAGAAGAAATGTGCCAAGGCATTACCCATTAAGCCTATACTCATTTTTTCCTTACTCCCCTTATTCCAAGAAATTGCTATCCACTTGTACTTGAGTCAGAAGAAGACTACACTCACATGAAATATGCTGACCACACATTTCTGTTGATCTATTCTTTCTCTGTTTAATAATAATAATAATAATAATAATAATAATAATAATAATAATAATAATAATAATAATAATAATAATAATAATAATAATAATAATAATAAAAGTTGGAAGGGACCTTGGAGGTCATCTAGTCCAACCCCCTGCTCAGGCAGGAAACCCTACACCATTTCAGACAAATGGTTGTCCACTACCAAGTATGACATAACTCATAGATTTTACATGCTATGAGATGGCCCTTGAAAGGTGCTGGAATAGAATACAAACCAGAGATAACTTAAGACTGGTCCACTCATAAGCTGGAGATAAGATGAAGGCAGTGATAGAAAGTACATGTTGCCAGAGTCTTTCTATGTATGTTTGGGACTCCTCTGTCTGGGGCTAAGGAAGAACTGCTGATAGTCCATTCCTTTTTAAGGAACTGAAATTAGTATTTCAGTGCAGGGCAAAAGCCAAAATGTCCTTGAAATTAGGCCAGTCCTGTATATTTTTTTAGAGGCTAGGACTTTTGGAAAACTATTTTGCTATAAAGTATATTACAACTGGATTGTCATTTAATAGCAAGAGCTCCTATTACTATTGCTTGGAAATGAAACTAATACAGAATGCTAACCAATTCTTGACCCACAGCCAGAGAGACCCTGAATGGAATCGGCCCAGTGAGAAAAATGTCTTTTATGGTTCCCGAGCTGCTATTAGAAGAGCTCTCTGTCTTCCCCCCCCCCCCACTTACTCCCTAGATTACAAACATTTTAATTTGATAAGCAATATTTTTCTTTCCTTTTTTTAGGATTGTTATTCTGAGTGAAGGACCTTGCAAACGCTAATAAGGGACTATCATGGGCACTCTTGCATTTCTGAAGACCCAGTTTATAGTTCACCTCCTGATCGGATTTGTCTTTGTTGTGAGTGGCTTCATCATTAACTTCATCCAACTATGCACGTTAATCCTCTGGCCTATAAACAAGCAGTTTTATCGACAAGTAAACTGTCGCCTTTCCTATTCATTGTGGAGCCGTGAGTATACTATAGTTTCTCTGCATTAGCTTGGAATGTGACTTATTCAGATTGTTGGTTTCTTCTCACACTGAAGAACAGAGGTGGGGAACTATGGCCCCTTTATGACTTGTGGACTTCAACTCCCAGAATTCCTGAGCCAGCATGAAGTCCACAAGTCATAAAAGGGCCATAGTTCCCCACCCATGCTGTAGAAGATCCTTTTTTGGAGCAGAATAAAGGATTGTGCTTTAGAAACACGAAAAAGGATTACAACTCTGGGATGATCTATGGCTTATCTCAAGAAGTGGTGTCTCTGAATTATTCGTGCATGGACTTAAACACAAAATATCTCTTACTGATTTTCCAACTCTTTGTAGTTGTAGGTATGGTAGCTACTGGAATGAAAGGGAAATAGGTTCCCATGAGAAGGAAGTAGATGGAGAAGGAACAACCAATTCCCACTCTTTCAATACCTAAAGCACTCCTTCTGGAATTGTTAGTGTCTTCCCTTGCTCATCCCTTTTCAGTCACACACACACAAACACACACACACACACACACAAACATACAAACAAACAAACACACAGAGACACAAAATAGCTTGTCTGCCCTGATAGCATAAAACTTTTATGTTGCCATTCAGGAGATTTTTCAAGTGAGGTTTGGAAATTCCTTCTCTTATGCTGCTTTTAATCCCATCCAGTAATCACTGGAGAAGATATTTCTTTTCTTTCTGAAATTATTAAAAATTGAAACTCCATTTATCTTATTAGCTTTCCCCTGTTTGTGTTAGTGTCAGTTCCTCCAACCTTTTGGATTATATGCTTATTTTTAGTATTTATTTTAGTAATTGTTTTCTTCCAGACTTTGTTGCAAAAGGTAATAAATAGATCAGAATTTTGAATAAGTCATATAAACCTTTGGATCACTGTCTTATAAGGATGCTAACCACAGCAATCTATGATAACAAACACATGGAAAATCTTGTGTATGTTACTGTCTCAATGGTTTAAAACCTTTTTGAGGACTTTCAATTCTTTATCTGAAAAATGTTGAGAAAAAAGAACTTTTTTGCAACACTTTTTCAACATGCGGAAAACAAAACTGCTGTTGAATTGTAATATATTTAATTAGAATATATTTTACTAACTACTCAAGAAACAATTTAATTGTAACAGCACTTGTCCCTCAACCTTGAAACCCTTGGTGCCTATCTCGGATCTTTATGCAATATATTTGTACTGCTGTGCTAGCTTAAAAGGTTCTGATCACCCAGACCTTATTCTGAAAAATGTAGAACAGACTGCAACTTTGTATAAATAGAAGGAGTTTGTGTAAGTGTATTAGTTGTATCTTCAAATGTAAATAAGTGAGGCTGAAACAATTATGATAAATCTCAAGAACTCTAACCTGTTATTCACTTTTTAAATGGCAAATCTACTTTGTGTATCTGAATTGCAAATTAAAGTGATTAATTATTTGTTACAGATGTTCATTAAGATGTAGGGGTAATTAATGGTGACCTCACTATATGCTATCAGGTGTTAGTTAAGGTACAGGTTTCTCCTTTAGATCCAAACTCCCAGATAAATAGAGAAAAGGCATTAAGGAAATATCCTACAGGATATCTCACTGAAGTAGGAACCATTTCATCTCAAATTTCATCTCAAATTTTAAAAGAAGGCAATCATAATACTTTTGAGAAATATCAGTTAAAGCAATGCTTTAATGAAGGGAAGGATAACTGCAGGGGGATATATATCTTAGATTTAAATACTAAGGATTTAATTTCAATAAAGTCAGATTTGTTTTCAGAATAAAAACTTGACAATGACATAAAAAGTTAACATTTCCAGCGACGATTAATAAATCAGGTCTGTTAGACATGCAAAGTGTCACTTCTAGAAATATTTACTGGAAAAGAAGAAATTAATAGTTCCAACATAAATTAGTTGTTTCCTAATAGACAATGAATGTCACACACACAAAATATTGAAAATCAATAAGATTGGTTTAAATTAGTTTATAACTCAAAACATAGTCTGTAACTTTAAAGTTCCTTCCTATTTCCATTTGGATATGATTGAGCATATTATTCTTAGTGCATTACTCTTGTTCATGAAAATGTATAAGGGTCTGCTCTTCATCTCTTTTTTTATACACTTCTTTTGATTACTATGGAGCTCAGAATATTTCTATGTTTAAGATAATCCTGCTATCAATAATTTAAGGAAATGAAAAAAATGTATTTCAGATTATTAGTTAGCATGGCTATGTGTGGTAGAACTTGCAAGAAAAAAATAATACTGCAATTAAATTAACTAAATACCCACTCTAGTGAGACAGGACAGGTGGAAAAAGTGCTTTGCTTAGAGTATAAAAAGTTATTACTTATACCTCATTTCAGAAGAGACAAAAGAGTAATTTTGTAGTGTAATCTTGTTATAAGCTGCCCAAGAAATGTTTGATAGCAAGATGTGTGGCATATACTCTCTCTACAATAAATAAATAAAATTTACTTTCTATGTTTAATACACAGCAAGAGGTTCAAGTAATGGCATCTCTAGTTAAAGGATTTTAGATACAAGGGATGAAAAGAAGGATTTAGAGCTTCATGTTAGACCAGTGGTTCTCAACCTGTGGGTCGGGACCCCATTTGGGGTCGATCGACCATTTCACGGGGGTCACCAAGCAAGGCTGTCTGCCATTTTTTTTGTCCGCCATTTTTTTCCCCTTTTCCGGCAGGTGCCTTACCTCCCTTGGGCTGGGCCAGCTGGTGGTCGGCCTGCTCCGTCTCTGCCGCTTGCCAGCTACGCCTCGGCCGGCGCAGGGGGCGGAACCTCGCATGCGCGGCGCTCCTGGGCAGGGAAAGTCCTTGACTTACGACCGGTTGGGTAGTCCTCAACTTACGACCTGTTTAGTCCTCGACTTACGACTGGTTTAGTCCTCGACTTACGGCCGGTTTAGTCCTCGACTTACGACCGGTTGGGGTCGCGGCATTAAAAAGGTTGAGAACCACTGTGTTAGACCATGAAGACTAAACATGAGTAATCCTTTTAAGACTGAGATGCACAATCTGAAATCTCAAGGTTGCATGCCACTCCAAAAGTATTTGGTGTCACTCCAAAGCCCCGCCACAGTGCTAGTGAACTGCAACTTTTAGTGTTGACAGGAGGAGAAAATAATGCACGGAGACATTTCTTAATATAATTGTCATGTTAGATACAGTTTCTCCTGGTTCTTCCCACATTGACTTCAGGTACAGTTCTAATCTAAAAAATAGGTTTTCTGGGGAGAGCTTTAAGTGAGTCATGTCAAATCTGCCACTGGAAATATTTGTGTACTAGGAGACCATTATGCCAATATAATGAGTAAAAAAGAAAGTGAGGCTAGAAATGGGACAGGCCAAGAAAAGAGCTAAGTAACACCATATTCAGAACTCAGCCAAACAAAATGTCTCCAAGTGTTGTGGCCAGATTGAAAGCAGTTCTAAGTTTTTTGTTATATATCTAATGAGAACTCAGAAACTCGGAAACCAACAGAAAACTTTGCTTCTGTTGGGTTTTTGAATAGGGATTCTGTCCATGAAGCACCAAAGACTAATTTGTCTATTTGGGACTAAATAAGATCATCTTGTCATTGATCACTAGCAAGATGGAATTCACTGGAGTTCAAGCTGCAATGAGTAGGACACCTAACTTTGTGATGCTAAATCAATATATTTCAAAGAGAGAGATTTTGGCATGGTCTCTTCCAAAAAGCAGCAACTATTTAGCATTTTGTTTTTAAAATGTCTAACTCTCAAATTTGTTTATCTGCAGAAACTAATATACTAGCAGTTTAGCTTTTTTCCTTTAAAGGAATTCTCGCCCAAAACTCATTACTTAATGTGTCTCATCATTTGAGGACATACAGCAGATCTTGTGACTTATCAAGCATTGAATTTAGAGTAATGTGAAGAGATAAATAGATATCAGTTGATGGTAGTCTAGGATGACAAATACTTTATTCATAGCATAGTTCAAACTGAGCTGTTTACATTCAGGTTTCTCTAATTTAGATGTCTCTGGAAAGAAACTCTCTAGAAAGGACTTTCAGGCATTGTATAGGTATTTGATGAGGTAATCTTGGAACCTGAAACCTTTCCCTTACCTTGGGATGCCAGCCATGTTCGAGTCATTCAGAGACTTTCTTCCTTAGGAGGCAAGAATTGCATCTCTTGTTGAGCAGCTCTTGACTCAATTGTCAATGCTATACTTCTCTGTAAAGCTCCTTCCTGATGCAAAGCAGGGTGGATGTTTTGTCTGACTTTTTCCCAGAGAAGCCACTTGGCTACATATATAATTAATGAAGAGAATTTGTGGTCCAACCTTACTTGTGCTGGCTTCTTCTCAATGAGTTAACTATTTAATGCTAATATGTCTAATAATTCATCTAAACCAGGGGTAGGCAACCCAAAACACTCAAAGAGCCACTTGGACCCGTTTCCCACGGAAAACAAAATACTGGGAGCCACAAAACACTTTTGATATCTAAAATGAAGATAACACTGCATATATCCTTTTTATCTATACACACACACACACACACACGTATGTATGTATGTATGTATGTATGTATGCATATGTATGTATATATATGTATATATATGTATGTGTGTATATATATATGTGTGTATGTGTGTGTATATATATAATATAATATAATATAATTAATATAATATAATATAATATAATATAATATAATATAATATAATATAATATAATATAATATAATATAATATAATATAATATAAAGGCAAAAAAGGATATATGCAGTGTTATCTTCATTTTAGATGTCAAAAGGGTCTCTCTCTCTCTCCCTCCCCCTCTCTCTTTCTGCCCTTGGTCTGCCAGTCCTGTTCCCCCACTCTCTCTCTCTTTCCTCTCTCTCCCTCCCTTTCCTCTCCCTCCCTCCCTCTCTCTCTCTCTCTCTCTCTCTCTTTCTCTCCCCCCCCTCTCCCCCCCCTCCAATCTTCTGCTCACCTGGCAAGCTGGCTTCAAGCTGTTCTCCAACAAGCTTAGGGGTAGACAACCTCGGCTCTTTTATGACTCATAGACTTCAACTCTCAGAATTCCTGAGTCAGCATAGCTGGGCTAGCTAGCTCTCTCCTGCCCTTCCTGCTTCCTGCAGAGACGCAGCAAAGGGAGGAGCCCTGCCCCAAAAGCTTTTCAGCTTGTCGGAGAACACCGTGAATCCACTCTCTTTTATACATATACAGAGAGAGAGAAAGAGAGAGAGACAGAGACAGAGAGAGACAGAGAGAAGCAGGGAAGCGCAAGTGCCTCTCTCTGTCTCTCTTTGCAAATGGCAGAAGAGGCTGGGAGCCACAGGGGAAGGCTCAAAGAGCCGCATGTGGCTCCGGAGCTGCAGGTTGCCGACCTGTGATCTAAACCCAACTGGAGACTTTATTCATATTTATTATTTGCAGTATTTCTGAAGATAGCCTATAATACATATTGGAATTTTAAAAAGAGCCATGACTTTTTTTTTTACACTGCTGAATACAAATGAGACCACTTAACTTACTGATATCAGATAAATAAACTATACATGCTTCATGTCAATGGATTTTTTTCAGATTATGCAATTTTGGCAGCTACTTAGTGCAAAAAAGAGTATCTGATATTAAGTGATATTCTGTAACTGGATTTCCTGAACTGCTAATCGCCAGCACGATGGGCATAGTTCTCATAATTTCTCAGAATAATTGAATAACAGTGAGAGGAAAAGCAAAAGTAATTGTGATGTTTCTATATATAAAAAACAAAATAAATAAATAAAAAAAACAAAAGATATGCTATAAACTACTGCTTAGCTTTTAGGGGTCATCATATTATTATTTATGCAGGCATTTCCATTCCTGTTCTGAAGCATTTGACTTCAAATGTTTGTTAGCTGGCTTCAATTGTATTAATACTTGTATCATCTCTTTGCTTTATAGCTAGTATTGCTAGTAGGCTTGTTTGAGCAAAAACAATAGTAAAAATCTCAGTTGGCTCAAGGAATTAAATCTTATGACTTTTTAAAAATTTTAGACATTTTGGCATTTCCTCTCCCAAGTTGCATGATATTACAGTTTAATATTGGATTGAGGTCATGTAGCATTGCCATCCAATAATCATTGTACCAATAAAGGAGAATATTTCTAGCTCAGGGTTGAAATGAGGGGTTCTTGGTGCTTTCTGAGCTTGGTTGCATTCTTGCAGATGTTTCATTACCCAAACTAGGTAACATCATCAGTGCTATTCATTGTTTCATTGGGTAATAAAATAATGAAACAAGCTCAGACAGCACTAAGGACTTATCAATATTCATTGNCCCCCTCCCTCTCTCCAATCTTCTGCTCACCTGGCAAGCTGGCTTCAAGCTGTTCTCCAACAAGCTCAGGGGTAGGCAACCTCGGCTCTTTTATAACTCATGGACTTCAACTCCCAGAATTCCTGAGTCAGCATAGCTGGGCTAGCTAGCTAGCTAGCTCTCTCCTGCCCTTTCTGCTTCCTGCTTCCTGCAGAGACGCAGCAAAGGGAGGAGCCCCGCCCCAAAAGCTTTTCAGCTTGTTGGAGAACACTGTGAGTCCACTCTCTTTTATACACATACACAGAGAGAGAGAGAGAGAGAGACACACACACAAAAAAAAAAACACACAGAGAGAGACACAGAGAGAAGCACTGAAGCGCAAGTGCCTCTCTCTGTCTCTGTCTCTCTCTGCAAATGGCAGAGGAGGCTGGGAACCACAGGAGAAGGCTCAAAGAGCCGCATGCGGCTCCGGAGCTGCAGGTTGCCGACCTGTGATCTAAACCCAACTGGAGACTTTATTATATTCATATTTATTATTTGCAGTATTTCTGAAGATAGCCTATAATACATATTGGAATTTTAAAAAGAGCCATGACTTTTTTTTTACACTGCTAAATACAAATGAGACCACTTAACTTACTGATATCAGATATATAAACTATAAATGCTTCAGGTCAATGGATTTTTTCAGATTATGCAATTTTGGCAGCTACTTAGTGCAAAAAAGAGTATCTGATATTAAGTAATATTCTGTAACTGGATTTCCTGAACTGCTAATCGCCAGCACGATGGGCATAGTTCTCATAATTTCTCAGAATAATTGAATAACAGTGAGAGGAAAAGCAAAAGTAATTGTGATGTTTCTATATATAAAAAACAAAATAAATAAATAAAAAAAACAAAGGATATGCTATAAACTACTGCTTAGCTTTTAGGGGTCAACATATTATTATTTATGCAGGCATTTCCATTCCTGTTCTGAAGCATTTGACTTCAAATGTTTGTTAGCTGGCTTCAATTGTATTAATACTTGTATCATCTCTTTGCTTTATAGCTAGTATTGCTAGTAGGCTTGTTTGAGCAAAAACAATAGTAAAAATCTCAGTTGGCTCAAGGAATTAAATCTTATGACTTTTTAAAATTTTTAGACATTTTGGCATTTCCTCTCCCAAGTTGCATGATATTACAGTTTAATATTGGATTGAGGTCATGTAGCATTGCCATCCAATAATCATTGCACCAATAAAGGAGAATATTTCTAGCTCAGGGTTGAAATGAGGGGTTCTTGGTGCTTTCTGAGCTTGGTTGCATTCTTGCAGATGTTTCATTACCCAAACTAGGTAACATCATCAGTGCTATTCATTGTTTCATTGGGTAATAAAATAATGAAACAAGCTCAGACAGCACTAAAGACTTATCAATATTCATTGTGCCCCTGATTGTATTAAGTTCTTTGATTAGGACTTTAATTACCTTTCTCTTTTTAGTTTAAGTATGTCAGTTTTGATTTTTATTAGTAGCACTGAATAATTTGTCACTGATCAAAAACTGCATACTCAACATTGGGAGAAAATGCATCTGGAAACTATTCTTCTACACTCTAGGCATACAATCCTGTTTCATGGCTTTTGAGATCCATAGCACTGAGAACAAGAAGCTTTGCTAGGCAGACAACTAAATAATTCTGTTTTAGGCTTGCCAATCAGCAGATTGGACAAAGCTAAATATATTAATATTTAAACAAAGTATTAAAATGAAGAAGCTTAAAGGTTGAACTTATTAACAGTGTACCTTAATTGTATTCTTTTAAAACATTCTCAGGCTAGGTGGCTAATTTTTATAGAACATAATGTACCATTTATTTAATTTTCAACCAATAATTACCAATGTTTAGTATGGAAAAATACTGTAGGAGTTATGATTAAATAGACTAACGCACATATGCACACACACACACAAACACAGAGAGAGAGAGAGAGAGAGAGAGAGAGAGAGAGAGAGAGAGAGAGAGAGAGAGAGAGAGAGAGAGAGAGAGAGAGAAATACACTATTTTCCCTAGTCCTAGTGAAATCAGTATTTCAGCTTTGCTTCTCATTTTGGCCTCAAGCTATATTGTGTTAGTAAGAAATGATAAGAGTAAAATTTTGCTGCAGAATGGAAAGAAGGAAGGATAAAGTAAATGTGTAGTCCTATGCATAAACTAGAATGGATTTAACTGTGTTTAATAGCTGGCAAGCTGGCAACATTATGCCTCTGGTGTTATAAGAGCTTTTGAAAAACGATATTCTTCCTATTAATAAAAATGATGCACTTGTTTAGGATTAAAGTGTATTGAAAATCTTGGTCAACTTTATTCAGTTAAAATTTCCAAGCGTTGCTGAAGTCTAGAAAAATAGCTGTTTTAAAATATGAGCCTGGGTCTGCACATTAATAGGATTTGTAGACTACATATTGCTTTTTTCTGTCCTCTGTAAGTAATACAGTTGTAGAATTAATATCTACTAAGCAAGCAAAGACCAAGTTAGAATATAGGCTTTGTCATAACTAACATTTGATTTTTGTGTGTGTGTGTGTCTCCTGTGATCTAGAGTTAGTGATGTTGCTGGAATGGTGGTCTGGAACAGAATGCACTTTATTCACAGACCAGGCCACAATTGATAAGTTTGGAAAAGAACATGTCATCATCATTCTCAACCACAACTTTGAAATAGATTTTCTGTGTGGCTGGACCATGACAGAACGGTTTGGTGTGTTAGGGGTAAGTGGTCTTAACATATGGTTTTGTTCTTTGGAATTGGGATTAGGGAATTTGACATTTTGTTTTTGTTTTTTAAATCCAAGAGTAGGAAGCTCTTAGACTAGATGTATTTATTTTGTGCTAACTTATTGAATTAAATTAAAATAAATTGAATATAAGAGAGTCAATGTAGTTTAGTTAGGGAGGCACAATTTCCAAGTTACACTTTGTTATGAATTTTTTGGGTGCTCTTGGGACAGTTCAACCTGACCTATACCACAGGCTTTGGACAGGAAATAGATAATTTTGGAGAAATTCTTTAGGCTATTTCAGAACACGTTTGAAAGTAGTTGTATTTGCCCATGATACATTTCAGATGAACAAACAATGTTTGTGTGTGTTTTAGAGTTCAAAAGTTCTTGCAAAGAAAGAACTATTGTTTCTGCCCATAATTGGCTGGACATGGTACTTCTTAGAGATCGTATTTTGCAAAAGAAAATGGGAAGAAGATAGAGACACTGTTGTTGAAGGGTTAAAACGACTAGCCGATTATCCCGAGTATATGTGGGTAAGTGAAGTTCTGCACATCAACTCTTTTAATAGGATAGTGAAAAGTACAGCTTTGTATAAGCACGTGTATTGAATTTATGTGTTTTCAAAAGACGTAACATTGGTCATATATAGTACACAATCTGTTTTTCCTGTCATACATAGATATATAAAGTTATTAAATTAAATCTATAGCTTTTATGGGATATATCATTACATTCAGTCTTCAATCATTTACAGACAGATGTAACGTATATGCAGATCAGTCATAACTGAAGCAAGCTATCGCTTATTGGTGTACAATACAGTTAAAGCACTTTAAAAAGAGCAATAGGGCCATCTTTCGCCAAACTATCTACATGGCTTTCAGAGGTTCAAGCTTGTATTGTCCTTTCTTTTAATAGAGAGAATTGTTTGTGCTATTTGGGACCTGTCTAAATGAGGCCCCTATTCACAGAAAGGCTTCTGGCTTCCAGGCAACCCAAGCAGAACCCTGCTTCAGAACATCTAATTCAACAACCACAGCTGGGACATTGATTTTGTATCTGGGCTGGAAAAATCAGACAACCATAGCACAAAACTTTGCCATCATGCAGCATGCTGGCTGGGAAATTCTGGAACATGAAGTCCATGCATCTTGAAGTTGCCAAGATTGAGAAACTTTAATGTTTGTTTGATTTAATGTTTGTTTTGATTTAATGTTTGTTTGATTTTCCAAGGAGAAGCTTTCAGGGCAAAAGGCTATAGGCTGTGAAGGTTCTCTAATCTTTATTTTAAGGCAAAAAAGACTTTGGACCCAGATTTAAACCCACCTTTATTTTAGTTGTCTTCATGACCTAAAACTTTTTATAAAACAATTTAACAGTACTGTAATGCAAAATTCCCCCACCCACCCCCTTCTTTGCTACAGTTTCTATTATACTGTGAAGGAACTCGATTTACAGAAACGAAGCATCGTATCAGTATGGAAGTGGCTGAATCCAAAGGATTGCCTAAACTCAAGTATCACTTGTTGCCCAGAACCAAAGGTTTTACGACTGCTGTCCAATGTCTCAGGGGAACAGGTACCTTGGCCTCGCTTACAATATTTGTGAATATGCATATTATGTTTCTTAATATAATTGTTTTGATAGCCACTAAATTTTTCAACATGCAATATTTGCATTGACACAATGTTTAGTATTTAAACATTTAAATGGTGAACCTGATAATATAAATAAATCTCAATACTTTGATTAGTTTTCTTTTTTATTCAAAGAAATTAATAACGCTACTTAGCACTTCACGTTTCTAAGTGGAGTCCAAACATTGCCTAATTAGCACTCGCAGCATGCATGTGAGATGTAAGTTCATGTTATACCACATAGGAAAAAGGTGTTAAATAGGATAAGTGGCTGGCTAAATACTATGGATGGGTTAAAATTTTAACTACATTCTTCCAGCAGCAGCATTAAGGGAGCACTGTGGATCATGAAGCTAAATTGGTTTAGAAACTCACTCCATTTCTTTTCTCTGATAGACAACAATTATATTATTTTATATTAGTCTTTCATATTAAAAAGTAAAGACAGGTTGACGTCAGTAAGTCAGAATGCAATGTTTGAATACACATTTCAACATACAGTATTGTATTAAAGTGTTTTTCTTCCTAACACCCACCCCAAGTCCTTTCTGATTTGGTTTTATCTGGGGCCAAAGCAACACATAAGAAACTGGAACCT
Source organism: Protobothrops mucrosquamatus (assembly GCF_001527695.2). NCBI lineage: Eukaryota > Metazoa > Chordata > Lepidosauria > Squamata > Viperidae > Protobothrops > Protobothrops mucrosquamatus. Next base: position 84,979 of record NW_015387778.1, on the reverse strand, counting down.
CTATGGTTTCTTTCTTGCTAAGGCATAAGCATACTGTAGAAGCTATCAGACATTCTTAAAGACAGGAATATTCAATGACATTTGATGTGTCTCCCAAAAGACTATTTTTAAATAGGCTTCACATTCCTTTCAGACCTGCTACATATTTAAATCAAATTACCATCCCCAAACTTAGGAGGGCCTATAGGATGCTGCTAAATGTTTAAGAACTGGTTCTGTTGGCCCCATAGCAGACATTGAAACCACCAGATACATCTTACTATTCAGTTGTTTTTATGCTAATATCAACCGTGAGTTGTTAACTTCACATTTAATTAAATTACCCCATCATTTAGATTATTTATTTACAACTTTTGCTTTTGGACTCAAGTGATTCTGGCCAAATTCTATCAAATATTATGTAAGATGTACTGCAGTTTGAGTTATAGCTCACCTAATTAATTAATTAATCAATGAATCAGTTTGTTTTAGGTATATGGTGAATTTTATGAACTAATTATTGACTGTACACATACACACACACACATAGTAGATGCACAGGTAGGGGAAACTTATCCCAGCAACTTGCGGCATTCCTTGCTGGCTTTCCCATTGACTTTCTGAGGAAGCCGGCAGGGAAAGTTGCAAGTGGCAATCATGTGGCCGTGGAACTTTGCGACTGATTGTAAGTGTAAGTGTGAACTAGTTGCCAAATGCCCATAATCATGTCACCATGGGGTTATAGGGATGTCACTATGGAGGGCTGGAACTCTGACGGCCAATAATAATAACTAGCATTCTTCAGTGCTGTCGTAATTTTGATCAAATGATGATAGGCCAAGGATTACTCTAAAGCAGGGGTAGTCAACCTTGGCTCTTTTATGACTCTTGGACTTCAATTGAAGTCCATGAGTCATAAAAGAGCCAAGGTTGACTACCCCTGCTCTAAAGCATTGTCTGCATCCAAATCAAAGTTGAAATCACCTTCAGACCATGGCTTTCAGTCCTTTTTTTGTAGACAGATGTGGGTTTGATATTATCCAAACCTAGTAAAAGAACGGGAGCAAGTAAGTGAGTTATTACATTGTAGATATCCCTGAATCTATAACCCTAACACTAACCTTTTGTTGGAATGATTGCAGTCAAGATTTTGCATAATCTGCCTGCCAAGTAAAAACCCACGCTATATTTAGAGAATGGTGGGCTTCCAGATTCAGGTATACCCATGGATGTAATTCTAGCGCTACCACAGCTGGATTGCAAAAATTTGTGTGACCACTAAAACTCTAGCAGCCACTAGCAGCCATTATTCTGAAATATAGATATAATAGTCCTAATATATATGTTTGTGTGCCTTTTAATATAATAATATCTGTTGAATTCCAGGCATTTGAATATTGAAACAATAATGTTATCTTTCTTGTGTTAGTTTCAGCAGTGTATGATGTAACATTAAACTTCAGAGAAAACAAAAACCCATCTTTATTAGGAATCCTTTATGGAAAGAAATATGAAGCAGATATGTGTGTCAGGTGAGTGTGTTACCGTGGTTTACAACTGAAAGCTGTCACTGTATCCAGTTATTGCAATAAAACGGCTACCCCACACCTCTACACTTTCCCATCTTTAGCTTTTCAGACTTAGTTTGGAAGAGACTTGTTTTCCTATGAATATTAGCGGACAGAAGCAAATATAGGGGATCTAAGATAGTCAATTTCTTTAAAATGTGGTAATTTACTCTCTGTTGTTTCACTTGACTTGAGGTTTAGTGTGAAAATTTATTATGGTCACTAGATACACAACTTTCAAAACTTAAAAAATGTGTCATATAAAATAAACATTGGAAAAATGGAAGAGGGCCTTCTCCGGTGCTCTTCCCAATCTGTAGAAGGCACTCCTTTGCAACCATTTAAGAAAGCAGTAAGGATCTTAGTGAAGTCTTTGAATTCATTTGAATGAGATAAAACACCTAGCAGATGTTGCATGTGCTGCCTTGGACTACTAGGGGGATTTGAAACAATGCAATACATTTTACAGAAAACACATTTCACATTTCTACATAAAGCAAATGCTTTTTTCCATGTTCAGGATTAGCTTCAGATAAGAACATTGTTCATTATATGATCTTTGCTATCAGCCCTCCCTAGTGGCAAATTTATTGCAGGGTGTGACCATACAGTTTGCACTGACAGGTTTAATTAGCGACCTCTATGCAGAGAATATGAGTAGGATCAGTATTGTCCAGCAAGGGAAAATAGTTACAGATGTATGCCACTTTTGTAGCCATTTAGGTTCAATGTGGATATTCTACAAGCAAAATATTCAATGGATGGCTGTGTTCAGACTTGTACAACCTTTCAGCAACCTTCTACATAACTGAATAAACAGTGCAATCCTATATAAGTTTACCCAGTAGTAAGTTCCATTGTGTTCAGAGGGTTTTATTCCCAGGTAAGTATGCATAGGGTTGCAGCCTAAGTAAATTTTTGTAAGGTTAATTTGATACATAAAATCTTACAGAGGCTGTGCAGAAAATTTAGCAAAATGGTAACTCGGTTTCATCCCATAGGGCCACTCTGCCAGGAGCATTTCAAGTACAAGAACACATGCAATGATTGGAAGTTCACCTAAACAGGTTTGGGAGGGCTGTATCCTAGGATACTTAATTGTTCAGGTTCTTTGTTGTGCAAATTGTTCTCGTTTGCTGCTTCTCTTGGGCAAGAATTCATGGTAAAGTCAAGATTTCAAGCAGAGGCTTAGAGCTCAGTCATGTAGCCATGACATTTCATCTTTTGATCTTAGATTGTCAGTAAAATTGGAGGAGAAAGGTTCCTGGCATAGGAGATACAAAACATTACTTCATCAATTCAATAAATATAATTCACTGATTTTAATTTTTGAAATGAGAACTTACGAGGTTAAGCCATTGTTTCAGATTTGACAGTTATTGCTCAAGAGTGTAAGAATGGCATTTTTGCCCACCTGCAAAAACATTTAAGACTAAGACTGAGACAAAAGATAATATATACTCTTAAGTGCAATCTAGGTGATGGCTATATTGAATTACTGCTACATTTTTCATATGTCGCCTGTTCTAGCCATTTACAATGCAAGGGTACATTCATAAAATGCATTTTTATAGGATATAGAGGTCTGGTAAGGAGAGAACAATGTTTACATCTTTCAATTCTGAAAATATTTTCCTATTGTAATTATTGTCACTATAATAAAAACTCTTTATTGAACCTTTTTTTTTATAACCTAGGAGGTTTCCTTTAGAAGATATCCCTTTGGATGAAAAAGAAGCAGCAAAGTGGCTTCATACACTTTATCAGGAAAAGGTAAATGAGTTGTTTGCATTTAAAAATTTGCAGAGCTGTGTGCTAATGGAACGATTATTTTTGAATAAACAGTATTCCAAGTGTTTTTTCTCTTTAAGTGCAATGCGAAAGCTCCATAATAAAGATCTTGCATGATTATTTATGAAGTTGTTAAAGAGGGTTAATAAAATTGTCCTGCTATGATATCTGCATATTTCCTTAAAACAATGTTCCTAACCTTATTTGCCCCAATGACTACTGTTAGCTTTAAAATAAATTTTAAAAGGTGGAATTGCATGTTTTTCTTTTCTTCTTTTTTCGATGCCTCAGTATCTGAGTCTATATCTAATTTGAGGACCATTCATCTTCAGTTTTAAGGAGAAAAGTGTTGGAGAATGATGATCATACATACTTGAATGGGTCCTGTCCTCTCTGTTGAATTCTCATACTCTTTGTCTAGACTTCCTGAAATCATTTGATTGCTGCTGGTGGCAGAATGCTTGTTTATACATTGAATTCAGATGGATGGATGGATGGAAGGAGGGAGCAAAAACAAAGAAAGTCCAGTTGCCTTTTGAAAAATCACCTTTGGGACAGAAAGAGAGACAGAGATCTTTCATTTTTACTTGCTCTCCATTTTGGAGAAGTGTCCTTGCCATTCTCCAGCATGATGGGTGGAGAATCCACCAATGGGTTGACTCTGTCCTCCTGCCCAATCAGACAAAGTCAGTCAAAGTTGCCACGCCCATCCTGGTTGCCTTTTGAAAAATCACCTTTGGGACAGAAAGAGAGAGAGAGAGAGATCTTTTGTTTTTACTTGCTCTCCGTTTTGGAGAAGTGTCATTGCCATTCTATCAACAAGTGTAAGGAGCTCTCATCCTGAAAGCTGCTTTTCTGCAATCTATATATTATGCTGCTCAGTTTTTTTTTTCTATTTTTTTCCTCAGTTGCCCCATACCTGGCACTTTGCAGGGAAAAATTCTACCAGCAATATTCTTTCTGAATTGAAAAACTCTATAGTATTTACCAATATACTGGTATATGGAAGAAAGTATAAGTAATTTAGAACATTAAAAAAAAACTTCTTTCTCTCCTCAAGGATGCCTTACAAGAGAAGTATAATCAAGAAGGCTTATTTCCTGGGCAACAATTTAAACCTCCCAGAAGACCATGGACTCTCCTCAACTTTCTCTTCTGGGCTGCTGTTCTTCTCTCTCCTCTTTTCAAATTTGGTTTTGGAATTTTTGCAAGTGGATCCCCTCTTCTGATTCTTGCATTCCTCTGCTTTGTTGGGGCAGGTAATAGAATTGGCTAGAGTGGGCTATAAAAACCGAATTGAAAATGTTCATGTAGCCAGTTGTCTGCATTTTATCAAGTGGCCAATTCTCCCAAACGTTACTTGTATAGTCAGCTCAGTGACAGGATGGGGAAGAATGGTGTTGACAATATTGAATGCCTTTTAATATCCCCCCCAGCTACCTTTATACATTCATCCCAGCCTCATAGCCATAGTATTCTGGTTTAAAATCCTGGAAGTTTTAGTTGCAAGTTATCTTGAAACATTGGTTGAAGAAAGCTTTTCACTAGAGCAGTGGTTCTCAACCTTTTTAATACCGTGACCCCAACCGGTCGTAAGTCGAGGACTAAACCGGTCGTAAGTTGAGGACTACCCAACTGGTCGTAAGTCAACTTTCCCTGCCCGGGAGCACCGCGCATGCGTGGTTCCGCCCGCTGCGCCGCTGAGGCGTAGCTGGCAAGTGGCAGAGATGGAGCAGGCCAACCACCAGCTGGCCCAGCCCAAGGGAGGTAAGGCACCCGCCGGAAAAGGGGAAAAATGGCGGCCAAAAGGCAGACAAAAAAAATGGCGGACAGCCTTGCTTGGCGACCCCCGTGAAATGGTCAATCGACCCCAAATGGGGTCCCGACCCACAGGTTGAGAACCACTGCACTAGAGCACAGCAGTTGCTAGAACTACTTTATCCCTTATTTTAACTTTATTTCTTATGTCAAATTGACTTGCAATATATAGTTCAAAATGATTCTGAACATCCATGTTAAAAGCTACTCCCTAATTACTCCTTTAATATATCCCATGTAATGACATTACACATCAGACCCCAAATCATAAACATCTTTATCGGCATTTGCTCTCTTCTGCAAGGATGAGTAAAAAAAATATGTTGGAACCAAGTTTCAGATTTCTGGATGATTTGCAGTAGATCTGAAAAGCATAATCTTTCCTAATTTTTACTAGTGTGTAAATAATAAATGGATGGTCCAGGTTATGCTGTTGAAAAGAAGAAACCTTGGGTTAATCAAGAGTGGATTCTATGAATCCCATTAATATTTAAGCCATAACATTTTTAAGATGGTTATGAGATTCTTTGGCTTTTATTGCAAGAGAATTACCCATGTTTTTTGAGATTTAGTTTCAAGAGAATGCTTTTTTGGCTAAACTGTGTTGGGGTGGTGGTGTTTCAGGCTGTAGGTTTTGTTGTTTTTTTAAGTAGACCCTACACATTGGACTGTCTCTCTTTTAAATCAAATGAACACAGTTTTATGATTATTGTAAATCAATTCAAATAAATAGTACCCGTTGAGGTTATTTCTGCTTTGAACTGGCGCTTTAACAAAAAAATTAGCTAGTCATTTATGATATTTTTAAAAAATATTTTAGGCTAATTTCAGAGCAATCGTTCAAATTTTGTCCTGAGCATCTTCCTCTCAGAATTTTAAGAGATTAAATTCACTGTAATGTGGTGTTTTGCATATTGCCTTACCAGCATTTACACTTTTTTATAACCCATTCATTAGAACTGAAATTACTTTTGTATCTATTTTGTCCCTTTTACTTTTATTCCCTGGCTGGCTGTCTAGAACTATTACAAATTCTTATTGGTGCAAGTTTCCACTGGAAAAAATAAAAGAAAGCAAAAGTGTGCTAATTATAGAATTTGACAGATGAAATCATTTAGGAGGAGAAAGGAAAAATCCAGGAGATTTATTTCTGTTAATGATACTAAAAGATCTTTAACCTATGTGTAGACATATATCAAAGTTGGTAGAATTTTTTCCTTTTTCCCAGTTTCAGTTGCTTGGTCCTGTTGAGTCTCTACTTTGCATGTATCTTAATTCAAATATAAGATTGTACATGCAGATAGTCCTTGACTTATGGCCACAGTTGGGACTGTAATTTCAGTCATAAATTAGACACAGTTGTAACATTGGTCATCACACAAATCCGGTTTCAGTGCCATTTTATTGCAGTCATTAAGGGACTCCGGTTTCTCCCATTGACTTGGCTTATTGGAAGCTGGTTGGAAAGGCTGCAAATCATGGTCATGTGATTGTCAGATGCCGCAACCATTGTAAATACAAGCTGGGTTGCCAAGCACCCAAACTGCAGTCATGCAACCATAGGGGTGGTGTCATAGTCATAACTTTGAGGATGGCTCGTAAGTCACTTCTTCCAAGACCATCATAACTTTGAACTGCTATTAAACGACTGGTGGTAAATTGAGGAATACCTGTATTCTACCATTTGGTGAAGTTGCAGAAAATGACAGTGCAAGATACAGAGTCACAAGCCTCTATCAATTTTGTAATAAATTGGGAAAGTTCTGGCCCCCAAGTGAACCGCCAAGTATTTGACAGTGTCAAAAGAGGGAGGAAGAAATCTAAATTTTAAATTCTGAACTATAGAGACATAAAATTTCTTAACATCTTTGCATCGTTGTATTTGAGGTTTCATTTCCCCCCCTGAAATAAACAGTTAAAACAAGCTAGAAGCCAAGGCTAGCCAGGAACTGAATTTAGAAACAAATGGCTGATGTCTGTGATTTATGCAGAGTCCATGTTTGATGCTTAACAGTGCCTAACAAGTAGTCATTTAAACGTGATCTGGTTGCAAGACCATTTAGCCTATTGAATTATCCTGCCTTAGCTGACACTCAACAAGCTGATCTGGCTGCAAGTCATTCATGCATGCTAAGAACTTCAAAGATGCTCTTCCTTGCAATGAGCAATGCAATACCTCTCTACCTTTTGATATTCAGCTTAACACTGGGCACTTGTTCATGGAGGCTTAGCTGTACCAGTGAATCAAAAAAGACTCCCCCAAATTTTGAGTAATGGTCTATCTCAACCATTTACTGACCCATTTTTCTTCCTTTGAAGAGTTGTTCTCAGATATACTTGTGGCAGTAGAATTGCTTTTCCTTTTCCTAATAGCTGGTAGAAACATCATACATTTTACAAAAAGTTGAATGTATGGCTAAACAATGCTTATGTATATATTCATTTTTGTAAAATTACAGATTTTATCTTGGTGTAAGATTTTGGTACTTTAAAATATCCAATTTACAATGTTTGGCGTATGTTTGTATCTGTATGTGTACATAAATTTTGCTACTGAATATTGAAATTATTCCTGGAATAATGCAATCTTTTTTCCCTCCTATATAAAGTATCCTTTGGAGGCCGCAGACTGATAGGAATAACGGAAATAGAAAAGGGCTCCAGCTATGGCAACCAAGAATTCAAGAAAAAGAAATAATTTTACAAATGCATTTTTGACTATAAAAGACAATGGTATCAAATTAACTTCATTGGAAAGAAAGACACTTAGAAAACTTATCTTCTTTTCTTATTAACTGCTAACTAACAATACTTGAGCCAAGACTGAAGAATTTGGAAGATTCAAGAGACATGGAAAAAGCTGATTACTTACCTGACCAAGGATCCTTGTATTTGTAGTTTTTGAAGAGAAATTTGGTCTAACCTCATGGGTTTTTTTGTTTTTGTTTTGTGGCAGATAGGAAGATGAATTAACAGAGGGAAATACAAGCATCTTCAGATAACTTTATCTTTTAAGAGTGTCACATTTGCTTTGCAGGAGAAACTACTGCATTTTTCTTCTTGCTAAAATAATATTTCTGTTCTTAGGATTTTTTTTTTTTAAAAAAAACAAATCAGCGTAGAATACAGCAAACTACAGCGTCTAGTTTATTTACAAATGTTTCTTGTGGAAGATTTCACTTGAAAAAAGCTGCATCATTCTTCCAGGCATTTTATTTTAAAGGTATTTTTATTTTAATAATTATTACCTTCCACAAAAACAGTGGTATTTTGATGTTAGCATCATCCAACAGATAAATGCATCCTTTCAACCAAAACTTCCTAAAACCTTTTGCAATTCTAATTTCTTTCATTTTTGCACATCTTTCTACTCAATGTTGCCCTAATTAAAGCTGAAATATGTTTGGCTCAATTGCTTATATAGATATTGCTTTGCTTTTTCCTTTCTTTGAAAACAAAACAAAAAAAAAGTGACATGACGAGCCAGTAATTTAAATCTACATATCTCAAGAGTGCTCAGTCTCTAGGTCTTGAGAGTTTCTTCAAAAAGTCTCTTCTGCTCAAACTCTTCTGCATGGTGTGTTATGAAACACATGAAAAAAAACCAGCACAGCACTATGAAAAGATCTTACATTGAGAACTAGGGGACAAGGTGGTACCTCTAGGACTCAAACCTGATATATGCTTACTTGGAAATATTTTAAGCTGCAATCAGAAGAGATATTTTCCAAGTAAACATGTTGATGGAGTAGGATCTAAGTTGCCTGGTTATCCATATATGTTGCCATGTAAACCAACAGTTGCTTTAATACCTAAACGTTGGAGGTCGGGGTAAGGTTATACCTTTTTTACAAATTTTCTGCCATGCTAATGTTACAATAATGTTTTTTTACTCTCTCTGGCTTGGAAATGTACCCAGAGGAGCTAAATAGCTTTATGTGGCATCCATATCCAATTCCAGTGCATGGGCGGTGCCTCCATTTGGAAAGCTATGAGGCTGAAGTGGACTGCATGCCAGCCAAATTTAGATTTATACGGCAGCTCTTTAATGGTTATTGTATGTAAATAGTTTACCACCAGGAAGAAACCTCATAGAATCTGCGAGCGGATATCCTTAATCTGTAGCTGTGCTGACTGATGTTTGCAAATACTTAGAAGGAAGTATTAATTTATTAGCATGTGGTCATGGTTGTTTCCTTTTTTCAGTGTTGGAAAGAAATTTGACATCAGTTCAATCCATTCATCCATACATACATACGTACATATATACAAAATCTGACTCAGCTTTATAACTAAAATTCTTCATAAACATAGATCCTTACCCGATTTATATTATTTTAATAATTCTACTAAATAGTTATTTTTTATAGCCAAAAGTAAATATGTCATATTTTACCTTCAAACACTAACAATACACTTAAGGTTCTCTACCTTTTGGAGCTCATTTTAAGTGTTTTCATAGTTAGATTTTGTAACTCATCTCTAGCAGTGGGAACTACTACAGCAAAGTCTGATGCACATTCGTTTATTTTCTGCACGAATACATGCATATTTAGAATACAACTTTTTGCTGCATCGTTCCCCTTTGCACTACCAGGCCCAGAATAAACAGTAATCCTTCCTACAAAGAATCATATTCACCTTGTCTCTAAGGACTGAAAGCTCTGATTCACTTCACTGGAAGTTGAATAAGGTGATTTTGGGGGAAGTAGCAGAATCCACACATGATCTCTTATTCACTCAGTAAATTGTTCTGTTTGTGTTTGTTTTTAAATAGTTAAGAATGATTCTATTTTCTGACTAGGCAAACAATTTTTTTTTAAGCTTGATAAATAAGTCTTGCTTGTTGGAAGTTTTTTCCCTTGGGCAGATGGTATAGAATTGCTTTCTGACAAAGATGTTGAAAATACTTCTAACAGAAAACAAGTAGAAAGACCTCATGTTTTGTGTTGCAATTATAAGGAGTTCTGTGCTGATAGATTAAAAACCAGATATTTTGACAGGAATAAATGGGACAGGGTGGATCGGAGGGAGGGTCATTGAAAATATTGCTACAAGGAAGAATAAACAGGGGTCCACTTTCTGCTTAAGGCAGATAATGGAAGGTTAGTGCATGCCTGTTATGGGGAGGACAAACATGTATCCACACTTCTGTTTTATTTTTGTATCCTAACATACTGATCCTACTTTGTTTTAAAACCATAGTAGATGTTGTTTGAAGTCTCAAAAAACACACTCACTTTGAAAACTAAAGTGTACAACACTGCACAATGATAGCTCATCTTTTTGATTTGTCTTTCAAACAAAATAACAAATAAGCAGAGTATGTGAAAGAATTTTTCTTAAAATAGCAGTGTACGGCATAAAGAATATCAGTTTCTTTGGATTGGAACAGTCAGAATAGATTTTATACTTTCCACTATTTTGTTCTGGTTTAATAGAACATAGCCTGTATATTTGACTATCAAGCCCTTTGAGAGCAATAATAAACAAAATATATCGTAATTTTCTTTTCCTTTTTCTTTCTGGTCTTCATTATTAAATTTTGATCATCATTCAAATATGGCAGTCTTTCTCCCTTCTTTACATTTCCCAATGTTCTCTTTGGGGCTTGGATGTATTGGGTTAAGTTGTAGGTATAAAAAAATAATGAGGATGGGATTCAAAGAGCTACTTGAGGTAAGTGGAAGTACTTGAGCATGAATATGAGGATTTTCTTTTTTCCTATGACTACTATTAACCCAGATGGCTGGCTGGTTGTTTGGGTAGTTAGTTAGTGGATTTATTGAGTTAAGCTTGATAGCATAGCTTTCTTAGGAGAACAAGATATTTCTGTTCATCAAGAAACCCAGCTCACCTTATCCACTGCCAATTGCCTATACAGAGCTAGCTGTCACTTTATTGGAACTATATTGTTAAGTCTCCTGCAATTTGATGCAATCTGACACCCTAATCCATAGAAATATTCATAGAATCATACAGCTGGAAGAGACCTTGGAGGTCTTCTAGTCCAACCCCCTCTCTACCCAAGGTAGCAAACCTTATTTCCTTCCAGACAAATGGCTATTCAATCTTTTCTTGAAAACCTCCAGTGACGGGGTGCCCACCATTGAGAGGCAAGCCAGTTAGTTTTAATTTAGTGCTTTCATTTTACTAGGATTTTTAAAATTACATCACAACACTTTCCATGTACAAACCTCTAAATAGTTTTAAATCACTTCCCAAATAATAAAGTTAAGATGGACTACTCAGATGCAAATAAACCATGGTTCAGAAGAACTGTATATTTCCAATATCTAAATGAAGAATGCATATTTCATTTCATTTTCACAAGTAGATTATTTCTTGACTAAACAGACTGGGTTGTACAGAAAGTGGATTTTGCAAAAGTGTGACTATTGGACATCTGTAGAAAGATAAAATTTCTTTGTAAAAATGCACTGTTTCCAACTGCTTATTATTTGATTCAATGATACTATAGAAGAATGTGGACTGACAGAAGAGAGTGGCATTTTTGAACAAGAGCTGAACTGCTAGTGAGCTGGGCTAAAGCAGAGAATCATTCCTATTTATTTCTGTCCCATATTGTTAACTTCCACTACAGAGCATGAGGCAAAATCACACCTCTGTGGGAGTACTGACTAACATCCACTAGAGCAGCATTTCTCAACAACTTTAGCAACTTTAAGGTGTATGGACTTCAAACCCCAGAATTCCCTGCTGGGCTAATCTTCCCATCATAAGATGCTTTGCAGTGAGACTGGATAAGGCACATCCAGGCAATTGGTTAATTGCTGTCCTCCATTCTGCAAGATAGCAGAAAATTGCCCCAGCATAATTTGCTCTGTCCCCACAACCAATCATTCTGCTTCAGTTATAAGGCTAGTGATACTCTCCTATGAATGTACTTTGGGACAAGTGTAAAAATTGATGGATTTTTCTGCCCGAGGTTGTGTGTGTGTGTGTGTGTGTGTGAAATCTATCCAGTGGTTCCCCTGATGTGGGCTGGTGAAAGAGACATCTATCTGAGCCCTTAAGTATCAATACTGATCTACCTATCTGCCTGTCAACCTATGTAGAAAAAAGTATATTCTTCCTGGAAGTTCACTTCAGAGAGGTTCTGTTTTCTTTCTCCTCTCTAACAACATGGATACTACTGCTCTCCTGGTGTCATGTCAGTCCAACAGCACAAATCAAAATGGCCAAGGAGGGCACATGGCAGACACTTTGGGGGGACATGTCCACAACAGCTATAAACAGCCAATCGGAGATGGGCAGATGTCAGCCCTGCCATTCATCACCATTGCTAAACAAAGCCAATCATGCATACAGCAAGACGTGTCAAGAGAAGCTGGAAAATTATTCAGATTAGAGAAAACCAAATTTAGTGGCCTTGGCTGTTAGGTAGACTAAGGAAGATTACATTGTACATTCGTATTCATGAAAAATCATTAGCAAGACATCTTCAAGAAAGGTGGGGTGATAAATGCTTTTATATTAAGGGTAGACATTTCCAAATTTGCCTTGATTCCTGATGACTGCATCCATGCAGTTTTAGCTGTATTACTGAAGTGGTTTGCCTTTGCCACCTTCTAGAATTCTTTCCTTCCAACCTGAAATATAACCAAGAGACCTGCAATTCCTTGGTGGTCTCTATCCTATGTATTAATTTGATCTTGCGTTGCTTTCTGAGATCAGTTGAGATTGGTCAAGTGTCACCACTGGAACTGGGGGGAAAAAGATCCTAAAAGAAGGCAATAACAAACATACTACATAATTGGCTGCATTAAAGACTGATGTGTGCATTAAGTCACCATAAGGCAAGCTCAATTCGACAGAGATTCTTCTTTTATGTCTTGCAACTTAAGATATCTGTGCTATTCTCACCACTCCTTTCTCTATTAACTTTCAACATGTTTTTTGCTAAAGTCTATAAATCTGAAAAAAAATAACTTTCTCATTTTTATATTTATGATGTAGGGCCGTGGTGGCAAACCTATGGCATGTGTGCCACAGGTGGCACTCAGAGCCCTCTCTGTGGGCACGCGTGCCATCACCCCAGTCCTAGGCCTTCAGCTGGGTTTTATAAAACCTTTTCCTTTAGGCCTCCGCCGCTGTGTGCAAAAAAAAAAAAGGTTCAATCAATCAATTTCAACTTCTTGCGGTTGGAATTGATTGATTGAACTTTTTAGTCACATCCAGTCTGCTGTTACCACCACAGCCGTGCCCACCCAATGGGCCACACCCACCCAATGGGCCACGCCCACCCGGCACCCGATGATACATAAGTGAGTTTTGGGTTGCAGTTTGGGCACTCGGTCTCTAAAAGGTTTGCCATCACTGATGTAGGGGCTTTACTGTCAGAGTGCTGAGAAGAACAGGTTATGGTAACCGGAGACTTGAAATTTGGGTCTCCAGGCTTCATTTCAGCATGGGAGTGGAAGCAGTTGATTTCTTGGAGGCAACCATTTCCATTTCTTTCTGTAATTCTAGGCAGATAAAAATCTGCCTGGAATTACAGTTTGTGAACTAATTTTAATACATTTGAATGCGTTGGGGGAGTGGTTGAAGTTGAGGAAGGGAAAGGGAATTGGAGGTCTTCAGGAAGCAAACCTTTCCCCACCCTTAGAAGACAAAGAAAATGAATTCATATTAGCCCCAAATATAATGATTTAAAGCTGATTTTTTTTTTTTTTTAGTTCAGGAGAGTTAATGGTAATGTGAGATTCCCAAAGTTTCCTGGTCCCATTCCTAGCCTTAAATGCCACTATTATCCCTCCCAAATGGGCTAAAATATTTGGACCCGTCTGTTTCATTCCCCAGAAGATCTAGAACAGCGGTTCTCAACCTATGGGTCGCGACCCCATTTGGGATCGATTGACCATTTCACGGGGGTCGCCAAGCAAGGCTGTCCGCCATTTTTTTCCCCCTTTCCGGCGGGTGCCTTACCTCCCTTGAGCTGGGCCAGCTGGTGGTCGGCCTGCTCCGTCTCTGCTGCTTGCCAGCTATGCCTCGGCCGGCGCAGGGGGTGGAACCACGCATGCGCGGTGCTCCCAGACAGGGAAAGTCCTCGACTTACGACTGGTTGGGTAGTCCTCGACTTATGTCCGGTTTAGTCCTCGACTTACGACCGGTTGGGGGTCGCGGCATTAAAAAGGTTGAGAACCACTGATCTAGAAGAAGATCCTCTAGAAGACCAGGAGGCTGTATTGTAGCCATGAAGTCTCAAAAATTGCCCAATCTTATTTTAATGCTACAAGACAGAAGTCACTGATACAGCAGACACAGACATTAATAGATTATCATGACATCTCCAAATCAAATTAAAATGTACAAACAATTAAAAATCTCATAAAATACTAAATATAATTTTAGGCAAGGGTTAATCTCACGAGATTTCAGTATTCTCATACGACGATATAAGATTTTACTTGTTAGATTTTAATATTTTGACATTCTTAAAATGAGATTGCTTGTTCTGGTAAGTTTTAAATGTATTTCTATTTTCTTTGGAGTCTGTACAAGAGAATGTGTGATAGCAGCTGAATAGATTGTCAAACTCTACTGAAAGGCTAAATTACTGTCTTTTACCTATTGCCTACAGCTGCAATACTGAGTATTCACACACATATACAGTACACACCCCTAGTTCTCCTTGTCCAGTTTTCATTTTGAGAAAGCCAGTAAACATTGAGTGGTCCACAGAAATATTTCTAAGAAAAAATATGCCATCATGGCTGTGCCTGCTAAAAATATGTATTTTTCTTCATTGTGCTTTGATACCCAAATTTTACATTATTCAGAATCTTTTCTATCAAATTGTTGTATTTTTCAAAGCTGTCAAAACAGCATGAGGGTTTTTAAAAATTCCATCAGTTATATCAGTTCCAAAATTATACTTTAAATCCCAAAGAATATTAAATAAACAACATTCGTTTAACATCTGCAGTTCTTATGTAAGTAATTGATTGCAAGAATGGAAACCAGAACAGCCTATTCTTCCATTATTCAATCATATTATTTTAATTATTTTTTTCCTCTCATTAAAATGACTCAATAATAATACTCCAAATAAAAAAATAGCAAACTATGATTGTTTCAAAGAAAATCCTATTAAGTATCCATAAGAATGATTAGAAGGTTCCCCAACCACAATGGCATTAGATTGAGCGATTTAGTTTATTTGATTGCAGCTTTGAATAAATGTTTCAAGGTATTTTTATCATTGTTATTGGAAACTTGACAAAATCAAATATTATTATTTCCATTGTTACCCCATATTTTATGAGGTGACAAAGCCCAGAATTGTTGAGAGTTAGCTGGCATATAAGTTTAGTAAATCTCCTAGCTTTCCGCCGCGCCCTCAAGACATGGCTTTTTCAGCAAGCGGGTCTGGCCTAGGGTGAATTTTAAATAGGGACAATTTTAATGATTTTAATAAGACACAGCGACAAATATTTGTTTTTAATTGGTTTTTATTGGGGATAATGTTTTATACTGTTTTAATATGCTGTGAGCCGCCCTGAGTCCTGTGGGGANGTCAGGAGAGAAAGAGTGGCTCAGTCACCCAGTGAGCTTCCATGACTGAAGGTGATCTTAAACCTGGGTCTTCCCTGTCCTAATCCAACATCTTATATCACAGGACTAAACTGCCTTAACATTTCTGATGGAACTTCCAGGATGTCCTACAATATGAACAAAAAAATAACCGTTCACAATTCAGTTTTGAATCCATTTCATAATGCTAAAACATCAGGAACATATGGAGCAAATCATTTACACAACTCATGTACTGTTGTTTCTCTGCTTCAGGTACCTAAGAACTTGGCCGATATTAGGTGCCATATATTTTTATAATTACCAGCAAAATGCAGGCAGCAAACTCCTTTGTATTCACCCTACAGATGAGTTAGTTTCTCTATACAGGTAGTCCTCGACTTACACCCACAATTAAGTCCCAGATTTCCATTGCTAAGCAAGACAGTTAAGTGAAGTTTGTCCCATTTTACAACCTTTCTTGCCACAGTTGTTAGGTGAATCACTGCAATTGTTAGTAACACGGTGGTTAAGTGGCTTCCCCATTGACTTTACTTGTCAGAAGGCTGCAAAAGTTGATCACATGACCCTGGGACACTACAATCGTCATAAATATATGCCAGTTGCCAAGCATCCAAATTTTGATCACATGTCCTCAGGGATGCAGCAATGGTTGTAAGTGTGAAACTCACCTGTAAGTCACTTTTCCCAGTACTGTTGTAACTATGAATGGTCACTAAACATAAGGTTGTAAGTACAATACTCTTTATTCCCCTGTAAGACCAGTAACTTACCTATTTGATAAACTCTGGGTAAACTTTTCCCAGCACGTTTTCCTTTTTACGACCACAATTGAGCCCAAAATGTATGTTATTGAGACATTTGTTAAATGGATTTTGCCCCATTTTACGACCTTTCTTGCCACAGTTGTCAAGTGAATCACTGCAGTTGATAAGTTAGTAACCTGGTTGTTAAAGTGAATCTGGCTTCCTCATTGACTTTGCTTGTCAGAAGGTTGCAAAAGGGGATAGCGTGATCCTGGGACACTGCAAAAGTCATAAATATGAAGCAGTTGCCAAGCATCTGAATTTTGGATTGCATGATCATGGGGATTCTGCAAACATCGTAACTGTGAAATGGTCCTAAGTCCCTTTTTTCAGCGCTATTGTAACTTTAACAGTTACTAAGCAAACTTTTGTAAGTCAAGGTCTACCTGTACTCTTCTTTAGATTTTGTCTTCCAGTCTTGTACTTTCCAGACTAATAATTATACTTAAGTTGAAAATAATTCCTTCTGCCTAAGATAGGTTGGATAGGAGGCATCACATTTTTTTTCTTCCCCCCTCCCTCATTTTTTTAAGGAAAGGAAAAAGAGCATTAGGGTGCAATAAACCATCATTACTCCAAAGCTAATAGAAAATATTCCTCACATGGATAAGAAGAAACTAGAAATGCTGAATGCTCACATGGATGAGTAAAATCTAGAAATGCATATTTTACAAATGCCGAATACTATTGAAGCACAGTACATTATTTTTCCTGTTTGCTTCCAAATTCCTAATATGGTTTATCCTTGCATGCTTATTTCTAATGTCATTTCTCTGCAGTGAAAGAACTGCAAAAGTTCATGATTAATTCTGCACAGATATTCAATGACTCACAAATTGTATTTGCAACATTTTAGTCAATAAACCATAATGAACTGAGTTTGGTCAGTGCATTAAAAATAAACAATGGCTAAATAATAAAACAGTGACTGGGTTCATATAACACACCAAGCAAAAACAAAATACACTATAGCTTAGAACTGTTCTATACAGCCACATTAATTTGCATTTCCTCAGTCCTTGAATCATCCCAAATATAGGCTAATATAAATTTCATTCCTCTGATGATGGTCAAGTCCTATTGTGCATCATTTCTTGACTGGTAATTGCTGCTGTCCTTACACTTTTAATACAGGACAAATGAAGGAAAGGTAGTGATATATTCCCCAGCTCCATTTCTATTGCCACAAGCATCACTTTCTGGCAGGAAAAACAACCACAACAATCAGTAACTGACCTTGTGGCAGGATGAAATTAAATAGACAGATGCCTGGAATGTGGGATTCACATTGCCAAAGGGATAAATTGCCAGTACGGAGGCCTTAGTCTAGAGATCTGTCACTCTGACTATTACTGAATGTAAACTGAGCAATATTCTGAGAAAGCGGATGAGGAGCTGGGTTGGTGGGAAAGATCTAGGACAGTGATGGCGAACCTTTTAGAGGCCGAGTGCCCAAACTGCAACCCAAAACCCACTTATGCATCGCCGGGTGCCAGGTGAGCGGTGGCCCACTGGGTGGGCGTGGCTGCAGTGGTCATGGCAGAATGGGTGGGTGTGGCCAAGGTGGGCATGGTCACCTCAATGTTGCTCATGGGCAGGGTCTCCTGTGGGGGCCAGACAGGGTTGGGGGAGATCCAGGGGGTCTCTGGTGGGTGGGACAGTGGGCAGGAGGCTCGTCCTGCGGGATGAGGGGAGGCGAGGCAGGGCGGAGGTGCCATTGTTGCAGGGCAAGGTGATGCAGGGGCCAGGACGGCTGCTGCCTGACACCATCGGCCCCCACACACAGAGGCCAGTGAGCGCATGGGGACCGATGGTGTCCGTCAGCAGCCACAGCCTGCCGGCCCCTCGACTGGTGCACTCTAGGGCTCCGCAGTCCGCTGCCAGCAGTTCAGAGAAGCCACCTCTGAGCTCAACAGCTGGCCAATAGCTGAGGAGGCGATGCAGTGGGTCGTGCCCGGGAAAAGGAGAGCATGCAAGGCCAAGAGGGACGGGACGGGGGGGGAGGGAAACCAGCCGTGCTGGGATGCATCCGGTCATGTGGGATCTCGGCGATTTAGCAGGCGGCTGCTTGAAGAGGGATGGTTGCCATCTCCGGGGCATAGTGCGCATGCCCACAGAGAGGGCTCTGAGTGCCGCCTCTGGCACGCGTGCCATAGGTTCGCCACCACTGATCTAGGACTTTTCTGAAACAACACTCCATAACTAAAAGTAACTTTATTATGGGTTGCAGACCCAATCTGCACTGCATAAAAGAAAATATAAAATACAAACTGTAATGTAACATAAAAATGTAAAAATAATTTAAGCAGCAGGGCACAATGACAGAAAGTAAAGTTAGTAGAGGTTGCAACTAACAAATCTCTTACTTTGCCTTGCACCCCACCTCTAACCCTGGTCTAAGCCGTTTCTGTTAAGAATTCAATATATTTGCCCAGATAGGCATGTAAACGTGCAAAACATCATCTCAACTGTCATTTGCTACAAGAAGTCCAGTTCTAATTTTGTTGCTGATATAATCTCTAGAGTATTTAACATGACTTACAGGCAGTCCTCACCTTACAATAGTAATGGAGCTTGCCCATCATGTCGTGCTTTGTGATGGTCATTAATTGGGTCACTCATGTGACAGGCTCAATTTTATAACTTTTTTATGGCAATTGTTAAGGAAACCTATGGTCTGCTATGGCCCGATCTTTGGCCCCACAACCTTCCATAGGCTCTACTACTTTACCCTGGCACCAGGGTAAAGAGCCAAGTTTTAATGGTCTTCTGGAAGACTATCAGGGTGGGGGCTGTGGATTGTCAGGAGGAAGGTGTTCCATAAGGTAGGGATAGCCATGGAAAAGGAACGCTTCCTAGGCCCCACTAAATAGCAACATTTCAGGAAGGGACTTGGGGCTTGCCCACCCTATCCAATCCAATCCTCAGTTAACAAAAATAATTGGGATTGGAATTGGCATCATTGGGCAATGTGGTCCTAAAGCATGACATCATGTGACTGCTGCTCTTAGCAATGGAAATCCTGGCACTCCCCATTGCCATCATTAAGCAAGGGGTGCAGGTCGTTAAGTGAGTCCTGGGTGGCTTGCAAGCAGGCTGGCAGACAGATAAGGTGTGAGGTGCACTGCAAGCATGGCAGGGCCAGAGGTAGCTGCTGCTGGGTGGGGGAGGGGTGTGAGTGACTTGCCAGAGTACTTGTGACCTTCCCTGCTGGCTTTCCCATTTACTTTGTGGGTAAGGAAGGTTGCAAATGGTGATCACACAACCATTTTCATCAGTGGAAGGCAGTTGCCAAGGACCCAGATTGCAAATGTATGACTATGGGATGCTGGGATGTCCGGAACCTCTAGGACTGGCTGTTAAGTGCCACTTGTTCAATGCCGTCATAACTTCGAATGGTTGCTGAAGTAGTCATTAAACAAGGACTATTGTAACGATATGCAGAAGGAAACGTTTGTTTATTTATACAGTTGTTCTCACAACTCTGGATGGCTAATAGAATATTACAAATCAATACGAACATCCAAAAAGAACAATTAAAATAATCACAAGAACAGAATTGTCAAAACATTATGCAATATACAGTACAACATGCCAAAGCCCAATAAAAACAAAATTTCTCACTCGACCTCACCTAACATCTTAGCCCCAGTGCCTGAAGTAAAACTGGGTTTTAAGTTTTTCCCATAGATTGACAAGGTCTGGGCCATCCAAATCTTGGGAGCAATGCTATCCAGAATGCAGGGACCATGATAGAGAAGGGACGTCTTCTGGATCTCCTTAAATGATACTGCTTCCTAGAAAGGACTTGCAGCAGTCCATTCTGCTGGACCTAGTAAGATGAGCAAACATAATCAGAGAAAGGGGATCCCTCAAATAATGCAGTCCTGTCCCCTGTAGGGTTTTAATGGAGACTTTCAAGATATTGTATATATGCAGTTCCCGTCCTTTCTTCCAGTTATTTGACTGAATTATATGCTGCCATAAACAGGCTTTCATTTCATAGAAATTTCTTACTACTGTAATAGAGACTTTTAAAGAGGTCAAAGTGAAAGTAGTAAAAAAAAAGACTACAGCTCAACTCAGAGGGATTTTTACATTTTCTTCTTTTTCTTTAAGATCTCAAGGAGAAGGATAAATTAAAAATAGCTATGGAGCCACATCAATCAGTGAGTAAACCTTCAGGATGAGTCTAACACTTTATTCATTGCAAAATCCTTAGGGCAATCTTCTTTAGATTTAGGTGCTGGGATGTGATAGATCAGAGAGGCAGATTTAGTAACTGTTTATTCATATGTTAGCTGTTAAGGCAAATTGAAATGATAAAAAGGCGTATGATAGCACCGACCACTCTTAACTGGAACGCTTTTAAACTGTTTTCCTTCTTTCTCTTCTCACGTTTTAATTGAAATCTACAGCTGTATACCTCATCCTTTTAGAACAGGATTAAAATAAACACAAAAAGGGAGTCTGTATTGTTTTCGTAATGGTTTTATTCATTCATAATTTATTTGGAAAGCCTGGATCATTCTGATCAGAGATCAATGTAATACGCTTATGTTAAAATGCTGTTTGGCAGCTTTTCAGTCTCAATACCCAACTAGAACATTCTTTCTCATCTAATACTTTCTCTTCAATTAATTTTCTTTACCCACAAATTCAAAATATACATTTGGGTAGGGTTTACAATGAAATGCCCCAGTATAGATTGGTCCTATTCACTATTGCATTCATTCAATTACAGTATGCCCTCCTCTATTACACTCCATTCAGTACCTTATCTGCCTCTCTCTTCCCAGCGTTCTGTTGTCACTGTCACTCATTCCTTAATGGGCAATTCTAAAGACTCCCTATTTAAAATAATAATAGTTCTGCAAACTTTGGAGAAATCCTGCTGATAATACATGAAGGTGTCATTTAAAATATAGAAAACATCAACATTCAAGTTGGAACACAAGATCAGGAAATAGAAATAGCAAAACTTTAAATATTATTCAAAGTTACATTTCTGATGTAAAGGTTTAAAAATATATAGGCCAGTGGTTCTCAACCTTTTTAATGCCGCGACCCCAACCGGTCGTAAGTCGAGGACTAAACCGGTCGTAAGTTGAGAACTAAACCGGTCGTAAGTCGAGGACTAAACCTGTCGTAAATCGAGGACTACCCAACTGGTCGTAAGTCGAGGACTTTCCCTGCTTGGAAGCGCCGCGCATGCGCGGTTCCGCTCCCTGCGCCGGCCGAGGCGTAGCTGGCAAGCGACAGAGACGGAGCAGGCCGACCACCAGCTGGCCCAGCTCAAGGGATGTAAGGCACCCGCTGGAAAAGGGGAAAAAAATGGCAGACAAAAAAAATGGCGGACAAAAAAAATGGCGGACAGCCTTGCTTGGCGACCCCCATGCAATGGTCGATCGACCCCAAATGGGGTCCCGACCCACAGGTTGAGAACCACTGATATAGGCTTACTCGGACAAGTTATGTACATCTCGTTTAGAGAGAACTATCAATTAATAGCAATTTGACTTCCAAAACTAAAGCTTCTGAAGGGAACCAGTCCTCTTTAAGGAACTATAGAACCCTGGTGGTGCAGTGGTTAGAATGCGGTACTGCAGACTACTTCTGCTGACCGCCAGCAGTTCGGCAGTTCGATTCTCACTGGCTCAAGGTTGACTCTGCCTTTCATCCTTCTGAGGTCGGTAAAATGAGGACCCAGATTCTTGGGGGCAATATGGTGACTGTGTAAACCGCTTAGAGAGGGGCTGTAAAGCACTGTGAAGCGGTATATAAGTCTAACTGCTATTGCTATAGTAGAAATCTCAGAAGAAAAGCACTTTGGAGTACATCCCTTTTTCATATGTGCACATTTTGTTCTTTGATTACCAATGGCTTATGGATTAATATAAACTTATTTCTTATGCTTTTGTTTTGTACAAACTATTTTAGTATAGCCTGATTTATCTTAAATCCTTAATCTCAAAGTTAGCCATCTGGTGTAGGGAGATAGACTGAAATGATCAGGTGTATCTTCTTTATTCATTATCTCTTTATTTGTGAAATGTCTTTGACATAAACTTTATGCCAATGTCTGGGAAAATACAGCTCTCTGCTCTCTTTCTCTCTCATTTTCTCAAATTAAGAGAAGTGATTAATTAAGAGGTACATGTTCTCTAAATCACACCTAAATCTGAACTTCCATGGGATCCTGGGAAAGTCAGTTTTGGGGTTTATCTGCTATAATCTCTGAAAGGGCTTAAAGTACTTATATTTCATATGCTTCCAATATATAATTTAGTGTTACCCACTTGAATATTATTGTATCCAATCTTCCTACCTGCCGCCTCAAAGCAAAACAGAAACAATAAGAAAAATGTAATGCATACTAAGCTTTGTAACCCTCCTCTCTCTCCTAAAATGCATTCTGTCTCCCATATCACTATTATGATTTGAGAAATATTCTGATATTCAGGAACAAAGTATTTAAATCTAAAGGAAGGAATTATTAGTAGCACAAATAAAAATGAAAAACCTAAGGCATAAAAGGCCACTAGGAAATAAATGAACAAATATAAAATTTACATGGATTATTGTTTGTATGTTGACCTTGCCATACTAAAAATCATGGATTAATTGTGCCCAAACACCATGGAATTTCTCTGGTTTTGCAATAAGGAATTGCAAAACCAGAGAAAGGACAGCATCCCCTGGGTCTGAAAATCTGAAATCAGATGATATAGTTAAGGCAGCACCATGATTCAGACAGCAACAACATCTCACTTAGCATAGAAACATGATTCTAGAATGCTAGTTTGCTTCTCCAGGGACCAACATTTACCCTTATTGACATGGGGAGCTGAAAATACTAGAAACTGGTAGAGAAATACATGTGCAGCACAAGTTGCAGAGTGTGACTGACAGGGCATTCCATGGATAGATATCATAGATGTTGGCTATTGTGCATATAACAGAGAAGAAATACCTTCATTCCCATCATGGGGATATGAAAGGGGAAACTGCCTCCCGTCCCATTGTACCATTGACAATCTCTTTGGAGGTTTCCAGGGGAACATTACTGACCAATGTCCAAAGAGAATGCTGCAACAGACGTGCCTGTGATCTGAATCAACAAAAGTAGCCTTCTTCATAATCTTATCTTGACAGCTGCTTCCTGTTATGGATGCACCACATCAGTGAAGGCTTGTTCAATTCACATCTGGATCCAAAGAGAGACTTTGGCATTCACATTCACATGCATCCTTATTCAAAAATAAATATGACACAAACACAACTGCAAAATATATGTGCCAAACATTACAGCCTTTATGATTTTTAAACTTTTTTCTGCAGTTCAATTACAATATTTGTCAGCCATCCTTGAACCAGCAAAATGTTATACTAGCATAACATTTCCTGTCCCTACTGCCACTCCCTATCCTTCCTCTGTTCTGCTTTGCTACTAGCCCTCACCAAATTTCAAT
The DNA here is from genome assembly GCF_001527695.2 of Protobothrops mucrosquamatus. Lineage (NCBI taxonomy): Eukaryota > Metazoa > Chordata > Lepidosauria > Squamata > Viperidae > Protobothrops > Protobothrops mucrosquamatus. Next base: position 60,988 of record NW_015387778.1, on the reverse strand, counting down.
AATTTCAATAATCATTTTTGATAGATTATATACCATTGCAAACTCCATCTGTCTGGCTTTTTTGTCTGTTTTTCAGAAGCGGGGTCTTCCTGAGTTTTCTACTGTAGAGGTCACTTTCAGTCAAAAAGCAATGGATGGTGCAACTTGATACTGTTATACTTTGATCTTGGAAGTCAGCCAGGATATGTTTTGAAGTCTTCTTTGGTTCTTTCTCCAGCATTTGAACTACCCTTTTGTTTTAATTGTTGGTCAATTTTTCTCTTGTGGCAATGTCAAGGCTAGTTGACTATAGTCCCATGGATCTTAAACTTGAAACTATTAGCCATTTTGGTCACAGGAAATAAGACTCAATGGAGATGGTTTTCTAGCTTTTCCTTTTCCTATGCTTGGTTATTCCTATCTTCCTTTCCTCATCAGACGACTCTCTGCTTTTCTTTTTCTTGTTTATAGTCACTGTGCTGCATACAGTACGAAGTGCCCAAGAATTTTTCTCCATTCAAATAGGCTGAGCAACTGATTATAAGATTGAAGACACCTGTGATTCCAGTTAAGGATTCTGCCTAACAGACCATTAACATGCAATGATGTATTTTAACTTCTAATGAGTACTAATAAGTACTGTATGCCCATGCCATTTTCATTATAAGAATATGCTAAGTCATACATCAGTTTCAGAGCATCTGCCCTTGGGACAGTGGACTAAAGAATAATAGATGCCATTTCCTTATATCACTTTCAACTTATTTCATGAAAACTGGTGACTCTTAAGAAAAAGCAGAGGGTATCAATACTTTTGGTCACATCTGTATATAATGAAATTTTAATAAACAATTCTAGATCTTCCTAGAATGTTTTTTTTTTTTGGTTAAATAAATAGCAACACTGAGAGTAGCTCCATCTGGAGAAATGGCTATATCCATATGCATGTTAAGTTTTTTCTAATTTGGCTTTTGTGAAAGGATTTCTGTATGATTAACCACATCAACTAATGCATCGATATTATAGGATTTTCTAATATTTATTATTAGAAATTTATGTGCAGTTTTTCAGCTTATTTTTAAAGTCTTCTTCCAGGACTGTATACAACACACTAAAATTTCAGAATCGTAAAAAAAAAAAAAAAAAGACAACACAACACAACAGTATAACAGTTACAACAAATTCTATGCATTTTACTCCAAAATAAAGACTCTTCCTCACAACCATGTTAATGCACATTCTGCCCCTCCTCAAGGCAGCAGAAAAGTAGGCTAGTACAAATTCAATTGGTTTTACCATGTACTGCCACAGGAACAAAAATAATGCTTTTCTGATTTTAATGTAGGGAATTAAAGGAAAGTGATTGATGGGTTCCTCTGACTTGGTTTTTGCTCATTAAGCATCATAGGTGAGTGGGGAAAAATACTAATTGCTTTCCTTAATGTGTGGAGGAAAGGGTTGTGAGGAAAACAGGTGCTCATTCAATAGATTTAACCAGCTTTCAAATTGCTCAAGTCATGGGCCACAAGTGTGAAAATGCTTTGCATCTGATATTAGTGATAATTACTAATTTTTGATCGAACATGATTTCAAGACATTGCTGCAAAAATAAAACTGTTGTGCATTTTATATAGAAGCCTCCAAATCCTACAATATTCTGCCTAAATTCTTAATAATTATCATTCACTTATAAAGCTATTTTCTTAGTTTAAATAAAATCTTAACTAGAAACTTACATTTTAGTCCTATTTATAGTTTATTTTATTTAAAATTGAAATTTTGACATTTTTAGTCCTCTTTTAGTGACTACAATTAAGAAAATTAGGACTGTCAATTTAGTCGCTAAGCAGAAAATTATGTGACTGTGACAGGGCTTATGATTTTGCAGTACTTCCCCTTCAGTTAAGTCAAGTAAAGCAGTCACTAAATAAATAATCAAATGCCTGCAAATTATGATTTTACCTCTACCTTCCAAACACAATTTCTTTTATCTTTCAAGAACTGAACATTTTTAACAAAATGAGTACAAAATCAGACTTGTCCAAAGTCCTTCAAAATTATAGTCTTTTCTCATGTTTTTGGAAAAGTTGGATACATTGGGATAGCTGGCTGATGGTTGAGGATTGTCTCGGTCTTCTATTCCTCCAGCTGGAGAGGGGAATGAGGGAGGAACTGTAGTCATGGAAGGAGTAACTTTCTTAAAGAAGCCACTAATTTTAGTTTGCACAAGTTTTTTTCTTTTTGTCTTCATATATTTCATGATAACACCTTAGGACAGTGGTTCTCAACCTTTTTAATGCCGTGACCCCCAACCGGTTGTAAGTCGAGGACTAAACCGGTCGTAAGTCGAGGACTAAACCGGTCGTAAGTCGAGGACTACCCAACCGGTCATAAGTCGAGGACTTTCCCTGCCCGGGAGCGCCGCGCATGCGTGGTTCCGCCCCCTGCACCGGCCGAGGCGTAGCTGGCAAGCGGCAGAGACGGAGCAGGCCGACCACCAGCAGGCCCAGCTCAAGGGAGGTAAAGCACCCGCCGGAAAAGGGGAAAAAAATGGCGGACAGCCTTGCTTGGCGACCCCCGTGAAATGGTCGATCGACCCCAAATGGGGTCGCGGCCCATAGGTTGAGAACCGCTGCCTTAGGATTTCATGCATATCCTGATACACCTTTCCAAAACGTTCTATATTTGGATCCATACTTTGTAATTTTGATAAATTTTGGTTAATAGCCAAGAAAACATCAGCCAATGCTTTCACATTGAACTTTTTGGACTGAATTTCTACATTTTTTTCTTTTTCCTCCTCTGGTTGTTCTTCTGGTTCCTCCTCCTCCTCTTCTTCTTCCTCCTCTTCTGGTTCCTCCCCTGGTGGTTCCTCCTCCTCCTCTGGTTCTTCCTCTGGTTCCTCCTCCTCCTCCTCCTCCTCCTCCTCCTCTTCCTCCTCCTCTTCTTCTTCCTCCTCCTCTTCCTCCTCCTCTTCTTCTTTGATCCTTCGTGCTTCCAATTCTTCTTTCAGTTCGATTAAATCTTCATTTGAAAGTTCTCCCTCAGTGTAGGCTATCAAACTTTTCACATCTTCAGCACTGACTTCTAAATCAAGGGATTTCATGAGTGTCAAAATTTCCTTATTTATTTCATCCAAATCTTTGTTATGGTCAACTCCTTGAAAATTATTTACCAGAGCAGGAAAACATTTTAAACACTTTTTCCAAATCCCTTGCATGCATTTCATAGTCACATCCTGCCACGCGGCTGCAATGTTTTTGATGCAATGGAGGATATTGTAGTTTTTCCAAAACTCACGCAATGTCACCCTCTTATCCTCCTCCATTACATCGACGGCTTTGACAAACATTGCACGTAAATAGTATGCTTTAAATATTGCGATAGCTCCCTGGTCCATAGGCTGTAAGAGAGGGGCGGTGTTTTTGGGTAGATAAACCACTTTTACATCTGGGTAGATATTGTGGAGATGTGGGGGATGTCCAGGTCTGTGGTCAAGGAGTAGGAGAATTTTAAAAGGAATCTTTTTTTGCAAGCAATATTCCTTTACTTGAGGTATAAAACAATTCATACACCAATCCTCAAAGAGGACTTGTGTCATCCAAGCCTTCTGATTGGATCGGTAATAAACAGGCAGTTTGCGCTTGCATACGTTTTTGAATGCACGATGGTTCCCCGATTTGTGGACCAGAAATGGCTTCAGCTTGAATCCAGAGACATTTCCACCCAATAGCAAGGTTACTTTCTCCTTAAATGTTTTATATCCAGGCATTGCTTTGGCCTCTTTATGGATATAGGTCCAGTCTGGCATTTTTTTCCAGAATAACCAGGTTTCCTCCACATTGAATATCTGTTCAGGCAAATAGCTCCCCTTTGCAATAATATCATCAAGTTCATCCAGGAAACGTTTGGCAGCTTCATCAACACTTGCAACTTTACGTGACCTGCGTGTGCTGTGGTAATTAAATCTTCGCTGAAACCGCATAAACCAGCCACGGCTGGCAGTGAACACTTCAGTACAGTCCTGACCCGCTCTCTCCTTCAGTGTTGTGAAAATGCTGCGCGCCTTTGCCTGAATGAGAGAAAGGCTAATCGGAATCCTCTTTTGGATTTGATCTTCAATCCAAAGTAGTAGTAGTTTTTCTGTTTCGTGGATGAGGCCTGTTCGATGTCTTGTTATGATGGCATCTGTTCCTGATGCTCCTTTAATTGCTTTTTTGATCCTTTCTTTGTCCTTCAGAATAGTGGAGATGGTGGAATGGGCCAGCCCTTCTTCTTGTGCTATAATGTTTACCTTCTTCCCTTCGTCATGTGCTTTGATGATCTTCATTTTCAAATCAAGATTGATGGTTCTCCTTTGCTTCTTCCTTCCTTCCTTAATTGAAGTGGAGCTCTTTCTCTTTCCTTTTGAAGACATTGCCAGCCAAAATAAGAGCCAGTTGCAAAGTACTGTAGATAGATAGAGACAGAACGGTTCAGAAGGATTTATCTTCAGTATTAGGATGGGGATGGATGGGGGCAGCAGTATTGTAGTGCAAAAATGTATGTTTCTTGTTTGCTAAAAATTTCTTTCTCCCATGAATGGCCACTACTAGCAGAAATGCATTTCACATTCACTTATTTACTATGTTAAATATTTGTTTGTATACCCCAGTTTTGTTCTTAACTGAATTCCTGCCCAGCTCCACCTGATCATTTTTTTCCCCTTAGTGTATAGTACCTGCAAGATTGAATCTGGTTCTTGATAATTGGCCAGATTGAACTGTGAATGTTGACTGTACATACAATCCATTTGTGAAGAAAAGCCAAAGGTTCATAGGAAGTTCAGGAGTTTAGAGAATAGACAGAATAGACTCCTATAGCAATATTGCTTCACAAGTATTTTATTCTCAGGTTGGTCTGTCATCTGCGTAAATCAGTTGTTTTCTCTCTCATACACACAAATCACTGTCACATATGGAGACAAGAGTGTACACTCAGAGTAGTTCTTGCCTAATTACCGCAATAGAGATCAGAGTCTTGGTCACTGAGCAAAGTGGTAATTAAACAACACCCAAGTGACTGTTTCATTTAATGACTGCAATCCCAGCACTTCCCATTGTGGTCATTTGATCTCATGAATCCTTAAGCGAACGGAGTCCTTGCTGGTCGTGGAGGGATTTTGGGCTCCATGCATGCTTGGATTTCAGCTGCAGAGGTTCAAGCAGGCATGGAGTTGAGTGACCTTCTCTCCCTGCTCTCTGGGGCTCTCCATGAAGGCGGGGAGACAGGGATTTTGGGCTTCATGCATACTTGGATTTCAACTGCCGAGATGAGCAGGCATGAAATGGCAGGGATCTTTTTCAATCAGCCCCCAGAGACATCTAGGCAGGTGGCAGTGATTTGCAACCTTTCCTGCCAGCTTCCCCGTTGACTTTCTGCAGAGACTGGCAGGGAAGATTGCAAGTGGCAATCATGTGAACACAAGGCACTTGGCAACCAGTCATAAGTGCGAAGAGCACTACCTCTATATAGTTCCCTTCCCGAAAAGTTAAGACAAGGATAGGGAAAAGGGAACAGGAAAGAGGGAAGAAAACTCAATTGAAATGAGGCAAGGAGAAGAAGGAAAAGGAAAAGAAGGAAAAAAGTCTGCTTAAGCATTAGGAAGCAGGTTCTTTTTTTTCTGAATTCAACCTTGAAGAAAGCAGGATTTTTTTTTTTACTTTACTGCAGTAATCAAACATGAAAAACTTTATTACTCCAATATATGTTGCCTTCATAGAGCTAAAAAATTGGATATCTTGCCTACACTGTATATGTAAAAAACTACTTGAACACATGCAAATTGATAGGCAGCTATCACTGAATACTGAGTAAAAATAGCCCATGCTTACGGACTGCCTCACGCAGCGACCTTTCAGAGTTACAGTGGAGTAACTTTCACATTATGATTTTCTATTTAGTTACCATGTTGCTTTAATTAGTGACCAAAGAGGAAATAAAATAAGCCCAAGTTATTTTCTACTTAGTGACTGCTGCTGGCCCCAAGTGTGGTCATTAAGTGAGAATAACAATGTATAAGAGCCAAATGCATGGGATTTTTTTAGATAAGATAGATCAATCCCCAAACAAAGGTTAGAATGTTTTATAACAGTGATGGTGAACCTTTTAGAGACCGAGTGCCCAAACTGCAACCCAAAACCCACTTATGCATCGTCGGGTGCTGGGTGGGTGTGGCCAATTGGGGGTGTGTGGCCCATTGGGTGGGCGTGGCTGCGGTGGTAGTGGAAGACTGGGTGGGACTAAAAAGTTCAATCAATCAATTCCAACTTTGCAAGATCTTTTTTTTCCCCGCGAGAAGTTGAAATTGACTGATTGATTGAACCTTTTTTTTTTTGCACATGGTGGCGGAGGCCTAAAATGAAAAGGTTTTATAAAACCCAGCTGAAGGCCTAGGACTGGGGCGACGATGCGCGTGCCCACAGAGAGGGCTCTGAGTGCCGCCTCTGGCACCCGTGCCATAGGTTCGCCACCACTGTTTTATAATTTATCTCTTATCTATAAAATACATCTGTTTTTATTTAGAAGAACTACAATACAGGTAGTCCTCAACTTACAACAATTCAGTTTTGTGACCTTCTGACAAGCAAAGTCAATGAGGAACCAAGATTCACTTAGCAACCGTGTCACTAACTTAACAATTGCAGTGATTCATTTAATAACAGTGGCAAGAAAGGTCGTAAATTGGGACAAAATTCACTTGACAACTGTCTCACTTAGAAAGATAAATTTTGGGCTCAATTGTGCTCGTAAGTCGAAGACTACCTGTACTTAATAATACCGTATTAGCTCTGCTTATCACTACCAAAAATGCATGCTAGTTGTGAAGTTTGCAAATAGTGATCATAAGTCTGAAGGATGCTGCGACTATTGCAAATGCGTGCCTTTATCGCAGCTATTTTTTTTTTAGTAGCATGGTAACTGTGAAGGGTCATAGCACAAGGCAGTTGGTAAGCAAGGCCTACCTGTATATTGTCTAGAGAATGACACATCAGGCTTTACAATATTGCTGTAAATAAATAAAAATATTCACAGCTGTAAAATGTGACCGATTTGTAAAATTTATTTATTCTACTTAACAACAAGTGCAACAATACTCTGCCGACGTGCATCTTATGCCCCTATTTGCCAGGATGGAATCAAGAAGGTGCCTCGGGAGGAAAAAAAAAAATCACCTAACAATTATGTCGAAATAAAAAATGCAAGCTACTATTCCTTTTCCAGAAGAAAAATATCTACAGCCCTGCTCCGTTCTGCCCACTTCCCTTTGCAAACAAACCTTTCTCCGGAATGACAGGCACCCACCCACCCCCCTTACCTGCTCTTCTCCCAGCCCTTCCTTTCCACTGCACACTCCCCTTTAAAAACAAAAATGCAATCGGAGGTCACGGCAGATTCCACCCTCCCCTTTAACATCCGCTTCTCCCTTTGCCGGAAGGGGTAATGCTCGTCGGTGATACAGGAAGCGGATGAAGCTGGAACGCTCTTCCAGCCGAGAGACTAGCGCACGAGGGGGGCCGGCTGGGGTTGGAGGGGAGGGGTTCAGGAGGGTCTCTTCGCCGGAGGCGGCAGGCGTGCGGGGCGCGGCGGCTTTATGGCTCGGAACAGGAAGGTCCGGGGCTGAACTCCCTGCCCGTCCATGGACCTCGCGCCGGGGGCGGTAGCAGTCACAGCGGCCACTCAAGGGGCGCCGGGAGAAGACAGGGCAACGGTGGAGAAGCCGCCGGTTATCTACACCATGGAGAACAAGCCCATCGTGACCTGTGAGTGAGCTGGCAGGGGAGGCGTGCGGCCGGGGGCGAGTCTGCTGCGGCAGGGTCGTTCCGTGCATCCCCCGCCCTGGGTCACCGGCGAGGGGCGGGGATCTTTGGCGCCGGGAAAGGCGGATTTTCTTTGCGCGGGGGAAGGCGCTCGTGTGTCGGGTGTCACTGCCTGGAGGTTTGGCTGCGGGTGTCCTGCGAGGTGTCGGGTCAACCTGAATGGGGTGGACCGGAGAGCCGAGGTTTGCTTCAGCCTATAACACCGTGTACCACCGAGGCTCGGCTTACGGTACCGACGGTGCACGGGGGCAGCCCTTGCCCGAGGCTCTTTCTCTTCAGTGCTTGTTCAAATATTCCGCACGGGAGGCACTTCTTGGAGAAAAATCTATTAACACTTATTGTACTCGGATGTCAAACGATTCTACACGTGTCTCTTTTAGCTAGAAGGATGGGTACATAATCAGATTCATAGGAATCCCAAACCCATGGACGTACCGAATATCTCAGCTTCACTTTTCCTCTCGGAGCAAAACAAACCTAGGAAAAGTGGATTTGATAGAAAGGGAGTTGCTAAAGGAATTGTAGAAATCTGGTTATGGGAAACTCAGATGGAAAGCAGAGAGTTCATTGGCCCCAGATCTCTCAGTTGTATGATGTATACAACTATGGGAAATTTGCATTATCAAGCCTTTTGCTATGTGCTATTTATTAACACAGTTGTTTATTTACATATGAAAGTAGTAGGCTGATGTCCTAAGAAATGACAGGTTATCCTAACTGGGCTACTGTCATTTGGAGGGCTATGTTATAACTATTATAATGTAAAAAGATGGAAACGTTAAGAGACTTTTCCACTTTTCAGTTTCAAGGTAGAGTGTTTTTATACCATCAGTTTTGCTACTGGTGGCACATTTTAAAGAGATAAACATAAGCAATAATATAGATATATTTTGAAGCAGAATAAATAATTCTTAATTTAGAAATATAACATTGATATATATTGAAAGATATATATTGTCCCATCATCTATATTTCTTCAAAATGAGCAGAGCAGAAATAATCTGAGTTATAGGAATGGAGTAAAAATACATTTCTAGCAGGTTTTCATTCATGCAGAGTATTCAATCTTACCATTTTAGCCCTGATGTTTTATAATGTTAAGTTAGTTTGTGATATGTGTGATGAACAATAATAACTTGCCTAAAATGGGTGATGGAAACATATTTCTTTGATTACTCTACTAGCTTACAATATTTGTAAGCTTATATTTATTGCCTTCTTAGTAGCAAGTCTACTTGACAAAAAGACTGTTTCACAGACATAAGTATATTGAAAAAAAGTCTTTACATTGGTAAAAGGGCTTCATATTATTTCAGCAATCCTTAACTCTTTAAGGTCTGCAAGGGAGAGAATGTCACTTCAGTATCCCATAACTGAGAAAGATATAGTGCATAGGTTTTCTTCAATTACCTGTCAGGGTTTTGTGATGCTGTCTTTCCTGGCTTCTTGTTATTATTTTTGGCCTGAACATGCCTTTTAACTCACAAATGCCTGTCAATGAGTATGAGGAATTCCCCCCTCCCGCCCCTATCCTTGGTCCCACCTACCCAGCCAGCTCTGCCTAAGGTGCATGTAGGATAAATTGTTTTCACAGGTAATTACTGCCACAATCTTTTTCTTTCCTCTCTCTCAACTAGGCAGATAGAATGCCTTCTAGTTTCTACTAGTGAAAGAAAACACAATATTATTTTAAAGCCATCAACCAGCAGTTAGTTTGAAAAGTCCTAGACCATCTGAATGAAGTGGACTGTCTGAATTAATCTTCTATTTCTTTCCCTGGAAAGACTGTAAAATCAAAAAGCTCAAGCAGGGTCTTTAGGCTAGTTAATCTCAAAGGGGAGAGGAGTTGTATTATCCAGGAATTTAGCTAAATGCTCCTGAGTTTTCTTACTAGCAGTTTAGATAGTTAAGACTTTTCTGGAATGGGGAGCTTACAAATAAAGTAAAATAAGATATTGAATTTCAGTTACTTGTATGTGTGTTTTGGTCTAACTAGGATTGCTCAAGCTTGTCTGCACCCATTACATAGCTTATTGAAATTAATGTTCATATTGTAGGAGAATAGCTATGTTAGACTACGATGGCAAAATTTAGGAATGTGATAGCACTTTTTGCAACTAAATCCCCATTTTTAGTATGTATGTATGTATTTATTTATTATAGCCCACCTTTATTATTTTTATAATTATTATTTTTTATAAATAACAAAGTGGAAAACATACCTAATCCTCCTTCCTCCTTCTATTTTCTCCATTTATGCACTTTACTTTTTACCTAAATCCAAAATAGGTTCTAGTTCATGTATAAAATATAAATACATCGCAAACACAATAATAATAATAAAGATTATTTAGAAGGCCAGATCCTGAAGTTGAAACTCAAATACTTTGGCCACCTAATGAGAAGGAAGGACTCACTGGAGAAGGGCCTAATGCTGGGAAAGATTGAGGGCAATAGAAGAAGGGGACCACAGAGAATGAGGTGGCTGGATGGAGTCACTGAAGCTGTAGGCGTGAGCTTAAATGGACTCCAGAAGATGGTAGAGGACAGGAAGGCCTGGAGGAACGTTGTCCATGGGGTCGCGATGGGTCGGACACGACTTCGCAATTAACAACAAATAATAAAGATTAATTTTTGTCATTGGTATAAGCAAATATTATTGTTATGCTAGTCAAAACCAGAAAAGGGGAAACCATCAATTTATGTTATATATTAATCAAATGTAAACAGTTAGCAGTAATAAAGTAATAATTATTGTCTAACATTACAAATAGTTTATGCCACAGGAAAACATAGGCCTTCTTAAAAAAGGTTGTCACATTTTCTGGAATTCAGGCTTAAATATCAGGAATATGCTACTTTTCAAATTCCTGAAAACAATTCTCTAAGCAACAATCATAATTGCTCACGAATAGCTTAATTCCAAAGTGTCAACAGAGCATTAACATTAACACTAAAATATATTCCCATATATATATGTTTATTTACATTAAATATTATTCCAGAAAGATGTTAGTAATCCATATGACCAAATCATTTGACCCAATGAACCCTGAAATTTCTTACATCGCCAGCAGAGAAAATAATGATGCTCGTTCTTTTGAATACATTCTTTGGAGTATCCAGTAAACTCAAAATAAGATATTTTGATGAATCAATTTTAAATTTTAAATTAAATGAAGCAAATTTAAAGTTTTTAAAAACTGCATGCATTGGTGTTCCATTATTGGGTGTTTCAGTTCTTTAATATGTGAACCATAAATGTTTTTAATGCTGCCTTTAAAAATGTTCCTTTGTTTTATATATGAAAATTTAATTTCAGATATCAACTGCATCAAATATGTTGACACTCGGTCTCTAAAAGGTTCGCCATCACTGGTATAGGGTTTCCTGCCTGAGCAGGGGGTTGGACTAGATTCACTAGAAGACTTCCAAGGTCCCTTCCAACTCTATTATTATTATTACATATTACTTAAACTTGCTTTTAGTATAGTTTTTAAATTAAATTAAATCAGTAAGACATGTTCACAATTAGAGATAAATTTAAGTTGCTGAAAATGGAGTTCTCAAAGTTGTCAAAGAAAATGAAATATAATTAGTGTGCCTGTACCAGGACTACTATTTTACCATGAGCTCTGAAAATAATAGATTCTCTGTTTCCCTGAAGGAAGCTTACTTTGACTATACCAAATTCTGGGAAATTTCTATTTGGGAAACTTGGAGGCAAACAGAAAAGGAAAACAGTTACAACTTAAAAAAAAGAAAATCAACAAGGTCACATTTGCAGGAATGTAAATATAATCAAAGATAGCACATATGGAAATCAATGAATGGAGTTTTGAGGTATTGCAGTTATTAGCCATTGTGACTTATTCCATTCTTGGTTATTGTATGGGCAAGTGTTTGCTATCTCAACTTGTAGCTATTCAGTAATAGTGTTTTTATCTCATCCATTCAATTTATCTATTGTCTTTTTTAACTTTGTTAACCATATAGTAGTTTATTTTCCAGTCCATCATCTGCTTGCTTCAAGTATCTGAAATATGTAAGTTTCTGCTTGCTGATTATTGTCTCACAGAAACTCTTGTTTATTTTTTCTAGGATTGAATGCTTGTTTTTTTCTTTCAGTCCATAGTACTCTCGGTAACGGTCTTCAGCTACTTAATTTGAAGGCATTTATCTTTTTTCTTTCAGTCTTTTTCAGTGTTTGCTGCCATTAATAACAATGACCATTCATAAAAAAACCTTTAATTTAACTAGTTTGATCTTTGTCCTAAAATGTATTTATCAGTCATGATTTTACCAAAGTTTGCTGTTTCCAGTTTCTTAGGAATAATCTCTTTATTTTGTCGGTACACTGTCTCTCCTTTAGCTATTCTTGAACTGGAAAAGAAAATAAACCAAACCAAAACTTCAGTTTTCTGCTGCCAACTATAAATTCACTAAGTATGCTGACTGATATTAGTTTTATTTTAATATTTTTACATTAACTCAGATTTTTCACTTTCTATTTTTCACTTTCATAGTTAGCTCTTCTAAATATTTTTTGCCTTTAGCAAAAACATATCTACATAATCTACATAACTCATATTGTTAGTATTTCTGCCAGTTTTAATCTCAAATCTCATCTTTTTCAATCCCACCATTTTTAAATATACACCCTGTATGAGATGTGGAGACAGTATTAGTCCTTGACTTAATTCCTTTCCTATTCTGGCTGGGCTTTGCAGTTTCTCCAGATGCATTTCTTACAGTAGCTTCTAATTCATGATAAAGGTTTGTAAGAAGAATAAGTTATTCTAGTATATCCATTAGCCTTAATATGTTTCAGCTTTTGGCATGATCTATATAAAGATCTTGCTGTAGTCAATAAAACAAATGACTTCTTTAAAAAAAATCTCTCCAATATCCATTTTAGATAACTAACATAAGATGGATTATTAGGGAGAGATAAAGAAGTGGTTTTATATCTGTCTTTTGTCGTATGTCCTTTCAGCATATGACCATCTATTTTTCAGAGTCCGTAACTTTCTTGTTTGCCACATTTTGTAGTAAAATGTTTTTTATAGTGAGGAATATTGGATTTTTTAGGATTGGTCCTGCAGAATCTGCTCATTATTTTCAGTTCTTTGCCTAGTCCTTCTAATGAGGCTTATCAATGCATGATGCAACAAGAGCCTTTTATTAGTTGGACTATCACAGAATTTAATGCTGATTTGGGTTGAGAGATAGTAATTGGCCTAGTGAAGAATATTATATTTGTTTGTATTATAGTGAGGAATATATTTTATAGATTCTTTATAAGAGGATACCTATGTGACAAATTTCAAATCAGTGGCTTAAGAGAATTTTGTGCAAAGAAAAAGTGATCGCAAACAGTACTTTCCACTGTAAACTGATTGTCACTGACTTTTATAGATAGACTTTTATTTTCTTAAGTTTTTTAAAATGTTAGGAACTGCCATAACATGGTACTTTTAAAGGTATTTTCAATATTTTGGGAGGTAATTTGTTGTCTATATCTACAATATTTAACTTGCAAATTACATATTGGATGTGGAGTTTCATGGAGGACTTTGAACAAGATCATCTCCAGTGAGTTAATAAACATTCCCAGTTGTCCTATTTTTCTGGACTTAATGGATCTCACTGAGGAAGTAGACATAAACAATAGAGGAATTAAGCAATCATATGATAGTGTTAGCTTGTATGATATTTAAATATTTAAGTAAAGGTACTAAACAATTGCAGGCTGATACAGGTTTTTTTTGAAGGAACAGTTATAATTACCTCTTGTAAAATATTTTGCATGCTACTGATCTTAATAATATGCTACATAGCACAAATAAAGATTATTGTTTGATTTGTGGGTGTTCTGTGGCTGAATTGTAGCCACATTTTGGTTTGCTTATTATGGCTTAGTGCTTGTGTGAGTCTAGCCATTGTGGTTTCTAAAATAAATTATTAGGAATTTTAATCTAGGATATGACCTGGAGCCTTCATTAGACTGGGAAAGAAGAAGAAATTTTTATATATTTAGTATTTTCTTGCTGAAATTTTTGCATTGTGAAAATCCTGTCTGCTGATTAATAATGTTACAGAGCAGCAAGTTCATCAGCTTTATTTTTATATTGGCTGCCTCCAATCTTTATGTAGTACAGCTTTCCATTTTGTTTAGAGTAATTGACACAAAATACTTACGACCCCACTTAACCCCAAAATTTCTATTGCTAAGCAAGATAGTTGTTAAGTTTTGCCCCATTGTACGATCTTTCTTGCCATAGTTGTTAAGTGAATCATTGCAACTGTTAAGTTAATAACACAGTTGTTTAGTGAATCTGAGTTCCCTATTGACTTTGTTCTTCAGAAGGTCGCAAAAGGTGATCACATGACCCTGGGACACTGCAACCATCATAAATACATGCCAGTTGCCAAGCATCTGAATTTTGATCACGTGGCCATGGGCGTGCCACAATGGTCATAAGTTTGAAAAATGGTCATAAGTCTTTGCCTTGTAACTTTGAATGGTCACTAAACAAATGGTTGTAAGTCAAGAATTATCTGTACTTTAACTTGGATCTCCAGGACAATAGCATAACTTGTGTAAATTGATTACATTTCTATATTGTGCATTTTTAAGTACCATATTCTAATTTCTGTATTATTGTATCATTTTATATAAGTTGCTCGGTATGTTTTAAATGAATATATGAATGCATAAAAATTGTACACTATAAGGATTTCTTAATGAGAAGATCAGCACTGTAGTGGCAGTGGAACTTATTAAACGCAGCTCTTCTTTCATTGATAGTTTTTCTGTGAAATCTGCTATAGCAGAGTTTGGGCAGGGTGAATGTGAGGTCCAGTGAATACATCTGTCTACATAAAATCTGTAGACAACCATATACAAATAAATTGATATAGATGAATTGATAGAAAAGAATAATTCTTTTAAAATAATTGAGATGTTCTAGAAGTAGACTCACTGTTAATAATCATATACAACACAGGATTTATAATCTATACTTGATAAAATATAGTGATTTAAATTATTTTGTGTCATTATTGCTTTTAACTTAATAAAAAGAACTTTGTTAGATTGTCATGTAGGGGAAAAATTACTTTCAGTTCAGGCAGCTCTAAAGGTAAAGATAGTCTCTTGCTTATCCTTCCAATCATTTTCCATGATGTAATTTGGCTTGATTTAAATCACTTTTTTGATTTTAGCAAGTATACATTATAAATCAGTTTTGTGATTATAAATTTATAACCTTAAAACCATTTACTTGGCAGGGTCTTTGGAAATTTTTTCTATCTCTTTGTGGAGCAGCACCCAGTTGACCTTTCCATTTTTCTGCAACTTCCGACAGATATGCCTAGCCAATGCAAGGCTTAGCAGCCTCATGCCATTCTTCAAGCAGGTCCTATTCTCACAATTTTTTGGAAGGCTCCATTTTTAAGGAGGCTCTATTTTAAGGAGGCTCCATTTTAAGGAAAACAGCCAGGCTTAGAGAAAATGAAAGAGTGTCATCTGCATAAAGAAATATAGCATATGCTTGTTTCCCAGTTTTGGGAGCTAGTGGGCTATGTTATTCAAATAAGAAACCAGGGAGCTAGTATAACAATAGGCAGCAAAATTCAATCTCGCCTAGTGTCCTAGTATTTAATTTATTTGTAAAGTAGCCCTAAAATAGACTTTCAAGTGGCAGTTGTCAAGGAACTTGTATGATAACTAAGTGTCTATAGTAGAATTCTTAAGTATAGACCATAGCTTAATTTAAAAATCAAATTGATTGCAAATTTAAAATCTACACAACTTTCATACAAGGCTTGAACCTTAAGTGCTGCAAAATAGAAGTATGGCTTAAAAGACAGTAGTTGCCCACAATAAAATCAGACTACTTGGGAGATTACCTTATGGGATAGAATTTTTCAGTGATAGCATCTAGACCAGGGGTGTCAAACTCAATTTCATTGAGGGCCGCATCAGCATTGCGGTTGCCCTCGGGGGGGCGGGTGGGTGTGGCCCACTGGGCGGGCGTGGATGGAGTGGGTGTGGCCTAATAGGTGGGCATGGCCAGCTATACATCATTCGCGTCAAGGGTGCCTGTGGGGGCCTGGGCAGGAGTGGGACAGATCTGAGGGTCTCTGGCAGAAGGGGGTGGGACCAGGGCAAGTGCCAAGGCATGGTCCACTGGAGGAGCCTCACTGTTCCTCTCAGGCCATGCGGGGGGGCTGGATGGTGGTGCGGGCTGCCCGGAGCCCTGGGCAGCAGAGGTCAAATGCCCAGCCTAGCCTTCGAGCACCTGTGGCACCAAGCCCAGCCCCACTTCTCCAAGGGGGTGCCCAGCTGCACTCATCTCCTCCTCAAGGCTGCTGCTGCTGTGGCAGCTCCTGCCCTCTGGAATGACCTACCCCCCGACCTACGTACAACTGCGGACCTGCGCCTTTTTCGCCGAGCCCTGAAAACCCATCTATTCCGTGCGGCCGGCCTGGCATAGTCTTAATTAGGTTTTAGTACAGGTTTTTATATGGGGTATTTTAGAGCAGGCCTTTATTTATTTAATCTGATTTTAGAATAGATATTTATTGTGATTTTTATTATCGCCTGTTCACCGCCCTGAGTCCCGTAAGGGAGATAGGGCGGTATACAAATTTAAACAAACAAACAAACAAACTTGCTCTCCTTAGCCAGGTTGCTCATCATGGGTACGAGGGCAAAGTCAGAGGGAGGCCCATTCCTTCTCCATGGGAGGAGACCCGGCTTTGTATTCAAAGCTTCCTTAGCAATAGGATGGGAGACCCTCCAGGATAGGCCAGGGGGAGGGGGCAAGGGGATGGTGAAAGAGCAGCAGGGCAGGACTAAGGTAGGACTTCCCTCAGACCCTCCCTCTCCTTCTTTCCTTCCTTCTTTCCTTCCTTCTTTCCTTCCTTGCTTCCTAAGTACAGAGTGGTGGGAAAATATTTGAGATGAGGGAGGGAGAAAAACAGGCAAGAAACGCAGCTGGAGATGTGTCACCCTTCGTGAGGATTGAAGAAATGCACCATCGCCTGGAAGGCAGGCAGTGGGGCGCTTTCCTCCACATCGCCGAGAGGTTGAGCCGGCGGTGTGAAGCTCATCAGCTTTGCACCTTGCTGCCTGCTGAAACTGGGCAGGCTGGGGGCTAGGCAGCATTGCACTTCTCATCAGATTCGTGCCACCCGGCTCAGCTCTTGGCGCTGTGAGGAGAGCGCCCGGCTGCCTGCCAAAACCGGGCAGGCTGGGGGCTGGGTGGCGTCACGCTTCTTTTTGGATTCGCGCCGCCTGGCTTAGCCTCTCGGCGCTGTGAGGAGAGCGCCCCGCTGCCTGCTGAAACCCCTCCCCCAGAGCCCATCAAGCCAGATTTGTGAAGTAGGCGAGGGTCATTTGCTGGCCACTTCCAGGCGATGGTGCATTTCTTCATTTCTCACAAAGGGTGACACCTCCCTAGCATGCACCCAGGGGGCGGGGTTGACGTGGCAGGGGCTGGTTCCTCGCTGTTTCCAGACAGCCTTGTGGAGCTAAGACTGAATGCATTTCAGCATAGATGGCCACCACAAAATTGTACATTGACTCCCAGCTGGCCTGGGCCAAGGCAGAGGGGGCCATTCCCTCACTGTTTCCAGGATGGCTTTGCGGGCCACATGAAACCACTTCGCGGACCGCATCCGGCCCCCGGGCCTTGTGTTTGACATGTCTGATCTAGACTTCAATGCTTTTTTTTTTTAAGCTCGCATCTTGGTGGACTTTTATTTACTGACCAGGAATAGGATAGCATTGCCAAGAACAGGATGACAGTCCAAAATATGCCACTACTGAAAAATATATTTAGAGAGTCCTTCCCCTATTTAGTTTTCATATCAAATCTAGCTTTGGGGTGAATTAGGCAAGCTGCTCTGATGTGCCGTCTGCCTTGATGGCTGTATTAAGCTATACTAGGTACGTGTCCAACCTCCTGTATTTACTAGTTTCATATGCAATATTATGCATGTACAGAACAGCGTATTTTGTTTTATTAAAGTTTATTATAAAATATAAATAACATAAAGGAACAGAGGAAAGTAGTGCAAGATAAAGAGGGGAAAAAATAGTGACTTCCAAATTTTTTCAGTGCAATAGAGTACATGTTACAACCTCAGATTTTGCTTTACATATTTAGTAAATAATAGCCATTTAGAGTTAATCTATTCAAAGTTTCATTTTTTTCTGTTTGAAGCATAACGTTCAGAAGCTGTTTCTAAATGGAAACAAAACTGGATGAGTTCTTTAATTAAGAACAGTTAATTTTGCCATCTCTGCCAATTCCATCACTTTTTCTATCCATTCTTCCATTATGGAAATTGGTATGTCTTTTCATTTTTGCACATATAGGATTTTCACTCATATAATAATAAAGTTCTGAATTTTCTTTCAATTTCTTTAGCCAATAATCTTAAAAGAAAAAAAAATCTGCTTTCAATGTTGTATTTCTTGTAAGAATCTTCTGAATCAAATAAAAAATCTGGCTTCAGTATTTCTTTGCTTTATCACAGGTTCACCAGTGATGATAGAAAGTACTTTCTTCACAGTTACATTTCTAACAGATACTGTATTTGATACACCTTTATACATCTTTGACAATGTTTTAGGTGTTAGATATCTATGATTTACAGAGCAGCATTCTTAATTGTCCTTGTCATACAAATTTCATAATATGCAATATATGTATGTTAGGGGCAAAGTTAGCCTAAAATAGATAATGGCACAATGCATAAAGGGTTAACATACAAGCCGAGAGTTCTAGTTACTGCTTCTGCGACTGTGAATTCTACTTTCATTCATCCATTCATTTATTTAGTATCCCGCCATTATTATTTTTATAAATAACTCAAGGAAGCGAACTTATCTAACACCCCTTTCTCCTCCAATTTTCCCCACAACAACAATCCTATGAGGTGGCTTGGGCTGAGAGAGAGTGACTGGACCAAAATGACCCAGTCGACTTTCATGGCTCAGGTGGGACTTGTATTCACAGTTTCCCACTTTATAGCCTGATACCTTAAACACTAGACCAAACAAGTTTTTACTGTGGACAACAAAAGAATAGCCCAGTTGCATTTAGTTTTGCTCCTCTTCCAATGGTCTACATGCTTTAGTATTGGTATTTGAATTGCATGGTACAATATCTGACATATGATCTTGCGAATGGGACTGTTGTGATTTAAATATCAGAGCCAGCAGGTTTTGGGCATGTTACGCAGAGTATTATGTAGCAGATGATATACTTTTAAAATTATGCTGTGAGTTTATAACTTCCGTTTTGAAACACTAAGATTGTGTGTGTATATGTTTGTGTAGCAAATATAATTTTGCAGGTCAGATTGCCTGTAATGATGTTTTGTATTTCAGTTCCTATCTGTCTCAGTCAACAGGAGAATGTCAGGAAGTCGATGGTCAGAACTTCTTAGGGGCATAAAGTAGCTTATAAATATTGTATTTAAAGCTTTCTCAGTAATAATCAAGAAAAAAATTTCTTAAGCCAAAAAGAAAAACACATTTCTGCTTTTCTTCCCTGAATAAGTGATCCTGGTCATATCTTTCAAGTCTAAAGAGGTTGGCTGATCAGCAAAGGAGGATATATCAAATTGTTCTTTGCCCTTCCACCTTCCCTTACCTGCATGTGAGCCACCCAGGGTTGTTTTAAGATGGGCAACCATACCAAATCAATCAATCAAATAAATACATACATACTTAGATACAGTACATATAAGGGCTAGTTGCATTAATGGAAATAAAAATTATGCCACATGTTGGAGCTTTTCTTTTTAGTATTAATTTTTTTACATATTTATTGGAAAAAATTTCAATAAAACAAACCTAGGTGGATCAAAGGCTCATGGTCTTTTCTGCTACCTATAACTAAGATGATCTTTGTGAACTATTTCAAAATTAATATCTTCTATCTAAATATTATTTAGTTTTAGCTGGTAAATATTGCTAATTCAAAAGATTTTTAAAAATGATTTGTTACTATAGAAGTTCCTTTCTGAGTAGTTTATAAATATTTAAACTAAATAAATAGATTAGATTAGATAGATTAGATTAGATAACCTTTATTGTCATTTTTTCCTGTGGGCACAATGATACACATTAAAAATGAAATTTAGTTGCTTGCTCTCAAAGTGTACACATACATAACACACATATAAAACATATTAATCGCTATCCATCTTGAATACATAATGGAAGGAGGAAGCTTTAAAGTTCACAAGGTTAATACTGTATGGAACAAATCTGTGACTGAATCTGGATGTTCTGCTTCGGATACCACAGAGCCTCCTCCCAGAAGGTAACAAGGAAAACAGGTCGTGAAGAGGATGTGTAGCGTCCCAGAGAATCTTGTGGACCCTGCTCAAGCAACGCTTATGTGCTATGTCCTGGATGGAAGGGAGGGAATTGCCAATATTCTTTTCAGCCATCCTCACCACTCTCTGCACTGCCTTCCTGTCTGAAGCAGTGATGCTTCTAAACTAGACTGTGATACTGTATGACAGGATGCTCTCAATCGTCCCGCTGTAGAAAGTGGTAAGGATAGGGGAAGGATAGTTTTCAGTAATTATTTTCAGTGGCTTGTTGTAACTTCAGTAACCCATGACTATATAACTGCTGCTTTTATTTTATAGAAAGAGATTTAAATTTGCTTCACCCAATTTTTTTATGTTAGTTAAAACTCAGTAGCTGCGGTTTTTTTCTGACAAAAAGGTTTGGTTTGTCTGTTGTCCATCTTTGTTCATGGAAACAGCTCCCTGATCACTAAATCTTTGTCCCCCATATTTTTGGAAGATCAGAGTTGTGTTAATTCACATGGAAAATAGCAATTAACAAGATCTGTACTCAAATCTCAGGTCTTGTCTGATACCCATTCTAATAACTTTGATCATACCCATGGTTCCATTCATTTCTCATTATGTAATGTTTTCATCTTTTTATCTTCATCTTTTTCTTTTTATCTCTGAAAAGAAGAGAATATTTTGCATGATCTCTAATTTTTATGTTATTTTATCAATATTTATAGATTTCCGTATATAATTCTGAGGATGCCTTTCATTAAGGACAGTGTTAGGATTACATTTTAATAATAGCCCAAACAGTAAAATATGTTAGATGAAAAATCCATGAAGTAACAGGAAATAAAACTAATCCATATTAATTGCCATCTAAAAAACATGGAATTTTGCTTTAGGCCTCCAAGGCTAGGTAAGCAAGGACAGTACCATCCAGGACTCTTGATTTTTTTCTAATAAGAAAATGAGCTTTCAAGGCTGTGATAAGCCACAGAGCAGGCATAAAGTATATATCTTTTCAGGCAGTTGGAGAATTGCTAAGTGTATGTTGGCAGTTCCTTGCTCTTGATAAGTGCAAAGTCTGAAATAAATTGAAAGTTTATGACCTTATCAAAATATTTGAAAAAATATTGTGTTTATTGCATATGCTTTGTACTTTTTACTTATAGTACTGTAATGGGAAACGATTGCTTAAGTGACATTGAATATAAACAATTCTCTTATTCAGCATCCATTTCTTCCAATCAAGGTTATTAAATATATTTGTTTTGTAATACTTAAAGATAATTTGGAAATAAAAGCTCAGTTGGAAAAACATCACAGCACTGGTCCAGAAATTTTATAATGGGCTAGTAGAGTAAATTATATTCAGATTTTTCATTTTATCTCAGCTCTTTTCTGTAATGAAAAACCTTACATAGTTATAATATATATCGACTGAGGAAGTTCTGTTTGTTTAGCTAATTGAAAAGAGAATTCTCAAGTGATAATCCTGTCATTTGATAAGTCATGATGCCGATTAATTGTTTGTTCCCTATGGTGCTGATCTATTACTGCTATGGCACCCTAAGCTACGGGGGTGTGTGAAATCACTATTTATGTATTCTGAGAGTTACGTAAGACACTCATTAAATACCTATTCCTACAGCATTCACTTTTACATTTCCTCATTCAAATCCAATTCTCACTTCCGTGTAATGAAATGAAAAAAGGAGCCCATTCTTATACACAACCATTTTTATGCTTTTGATAAACATTTCCTACAAGAAACTACATAAATATCCCTACTTTGTACCAACGTTTGCTTGTCTTAAAATTTCTGAGAACGAAATAAAATAAAATGTGAATAGGAAATTTTTTAGTTTGTTTAAACCTAAAAGACTTAATATATGTATCAAAAATATTAATAGAACTTAAATTATACCTTATTTAACAAAAATATTTTTAATTTACTGGACTGCATTGTGTTGTATAAAGTAAATTGTTTTCTAGAATTGCAGTGAGAATAATTCTTTCCATATTATTCTTATTGCCAACATCTTCAACATTGAAAACAAATTTATGTAGTGGATTGAAGATCTTATTTGCAACATATAAATAAATTGCTTACTGACATAGCGCATGGACAATTTTAATGAAACATGGCCATCTTTAAATATTTTGTGTAAAGCTCTATATAACTATATAATTCAAGACCTTATAAATAGACTTTGGATGTGGAGGGGTCTTTCCTTTTCCCCCTTCCTTTGTTTTTTCTGTTTACTTTAAATAAACTAACATTTTTCTATCCAGTTATTTAAATTTAAATTGTAGTAATTCAATTTTACTTGGTCTTAAGTTAATTTACAGATCTGTATTGCATCTTTGAATCCAATATTCATTTATTTGAGTTCTCAATCATGATACATCATTATCTTCATACAAAAGACCTACAAATTTATGTGTGTCTTGGCTATTAACAGAAGCTTTCTTTTATGCTTAATTTCATTAAACATCCAAGGAGATATCACAGTTCCTTGTGTTACTCCATCTATGTTTAATGTCTGTCTGTATTCACTAGCCAAACCTCAGCTCTACATTTCAATGCAACTTTCTGTATTGAAAGCCTTTTCACTTTATCATATACTTTGTGCTACATCAACAAACTTACAGTGAATATTATTTCTCACTGACAGATTGAAAAGGAAAACTCTGCTCTGCAGTCTCTCAGCCTTGCATAAAGCTACTGAGCCCTTCCCAGATTGCCACAGCTTATGCTATTTCAATCAGAATTCTGCCAAACACATTTCAGATACCATTAGCAAATTCAGTTCCATGTATTTTTTAATTCATTCCTTTTGTATAAAGGAACAGTGGCAACCATCTTCTAATTATCAGAGATGCAGTCTTTATTCGTTAATGAAGTTGAAGAGCCATTGCATAAACTAACCATATTCATTTTTAACATTTTCCAAGTATACCATCTATACCTGCAGTCTTTCCATTTTTTAACATTCCTACAGCGATTATTATTTCCATTTTATCAATCTTTTCTTGAACACTAAAATTCATAGCGCTTGTTTTTAGTTCTACTGACATTTTATGGTTATTCAAACAAGCCTCTAAAATATTTTTGACAGAATTCCCCCACTTTAGTTTCATTCCTAATTTCATTTCATTATTTTTATTCTTAATTTAATTCATGCTACTTGAGACTCCTTTTCATTAACTTCTGCAATATTGTTTGGGTGAAAATAAATGACATAATATCCAAATTATACAACTTTAAATATAATGGAGTTGAAAGTGCAATAGTTTACAGGTTCAAATTAAGGAAAAAACTGGCTGCTTACAGAGGTTTGGGCACCTTCCAACGGGTTCAGTGCGGCTTTTTTTTTTTTTTACTGTAAAGTTTTTATCAAGGTCCTCTAAAATTATTAATCTGTTAGATCTACAATTGACTTGTGAAAGACAGTTACACAGATATTCTGGTACTTCCAATCATCCTTTAAGAATCCTATTTCTTATTTTCTGTTAGCATAGATTCACATGTTTCTATAGCAGTTTGTAACAAGTAACTTCTGTGTCTTATATCCTTATATCCACTTTTCATCCATTCTGTGGTGAAATTAATGGAAGTTGTTATACTTACAGGATTCTTATTTTCTTGCAAACGTTCTTTTTTCATTTTCCTTTATTTCACTTATTTCCTTCCTTATTTCCAAGAGTGAGTCTTCAGAGGAAATTTTTGGCACTACCAAATGATCTGTACCCAAATTTGGAACTTTTCATCACCTTATAACTATCACCAATTCTCTAAAATCTTTTATCATAAACAACCATATTTTTAGGTTGATTTTTTTGTAGTCTATATGCATGAATGGGTATGCTGAAACAAATGCCTTTTTCTAAGCTGAATTTAACTAGTAATCATTCTAAATCATTCTTAGGTTTCCAGCTGGAACAATATATTTTCATACTCTTGTCCCATTCCACCCCATCCATTCATATCAGACGAGCTACACCTCCCTCCCAATTTCATTCATTCAGAATGTGTAATTCTTTTCTGATTCCATCAAATACAAAGTATAGTTACATACCGTATATACTCGAGTATAAGCCGACCCGAATATAAGCCGAGGCACCTAATTTTACCACAAAGAACTGGGAAAAAATATTGACTCGAGTATAAGCCTAGGGTGGGAAATGAGGCAGCTACTGGTAAATGTAAAAAATGAAGATAGATACCAATAAAATTACGTGAATATTTATTTCAAAGAAAAACAATAACCTAGCCCTGTAAGTGGAAAAGGAGGTCAACAAAAACAATATGGTATCAAAAATACCGTAACTTTAAAAGTACAACAACCTTAGCTCAATCAGCAACCAAGCTAACACACAAGAGCTAAAATCCTTCAAAACTGGAGTTCTCCTCATCATCTGTATGTCCAAACAGAGCTTCAGCCAAGGTTGCCTATCCCTTCAGCCAAGGTTGCCTATCCAACAACTCTCAGGCAGTTGAAGCAAGAAAGCATTGCCCAATTTCACCACCTCTAGGGCACTGTGGGAAGTAGAAAAGCTACGCAAATGTTAAAGAGGCGAGGAACACATTTCTTTGCCTTAGTGCTTGACCTTAGCATTGCGACAACTTGAAGGCACTTTCAAGTTCCTCTCTAAGGCTCCTGGGCAAAGTCTTTCTGGAAGAGAGCTTGTTTAGTCAAGAAGAGGGAGCCCCAGCATCGCACCACAGCCACGGGTGCCAATCCGTTCTCCTTGTCGTCTGCCTCTCGCACGGGCAATTGCAAATTTCTCCAGCAGCAAAGAGATGAATGGAAGGAGGCAGTGCTTCCCAAAGGCAGCCTGCTGTAAAGAGGCTTTCCCTGGAAATCGGCTGCAAGTCAAGCAAGCGGCCGAGCAGGAGACTTCCCTCCCTCCCCGGATGCACCTTGAGTAAATCCAGGGGGTGCGTGCAGCACGCAGCCCCGCAAGAGGCCAGGCCCCCGAAGTACTAGCGGGACACGCGTTTCTCTGCTATCCTGCCGGCGATACGTGTGTTCGCTGATCCCTCCCCTCCGCCTTTGGGATCCGGCAGCCCAGCCTCCGCTCCACACCCGACCGAGAAACGAGGCGGTCTTAAACAAGCAATGCCGACGGAGAAGGAATGCTTAAAAGAGCAACCGTGAGGCCAAAGGTGCGCAGCTGCAGTAGGGGCCATATGTTTCCCGGGGTTATATTGGTTCCTGGCCGGGCTTCTCTTTCGTGGAGGGAGTCGCACTTCCGGGATTATTGTCATTAAAGTCTAAGAAGGCAACTCCCAAAACGTTTTGACCGAACCGCGAAACTCATTTTGCTCATGCACATTTGTAAGACTGCCGCCTAAAACTATTTTGTGACGTTATTGGATATAGATTAAGCCGGTGTCGACTTTTAGTGATTGCATAGATTTCCCCCCCCCAAAAAAGAACTACGGTACTCACTTTCCTCAGTTCTCGAGACGCTGACTCGAGTATAAGCCGAGGGGGGCATTTTTCAGCACAAAAATATGCTGAAAAACTCGGCTTATACTCGAGTATATACGGTATATGATAGTTGGCATTTTGTACCAGTTGTAGTTTTTGATACTTTTCGAAGTTAAACAAATGCAACAGATGCTGCAGTTATAAGCTGGATTATAGCATTTTCTCCATATAAGCATACATTTTTATTTACACTATGATTAGTTCTAGATTTATTCATTTCAAACATTTAGAGATAAAATAAGTAAAATTAAAAATACCATTTACCGGCAGTCCTCAACTTATGTCCACAATTGAGCCCAAATCATATGTTGCTAAGCGAGATACTTGTTAATTGAGTTTTGCCCCATTTTATAACTTTTCTTGCCACAGTTGTTAAGTGATTTACTGCAGTTGTTACTAACTGCTTCCCCTGGCTTCCCCTTTGACTCTTCTTGTCAGAAGGTCGTAAAAGTTAATCACATGACCCCAGGACTCTGCAACGTTGTAAATATGAACCAGTTCTCAAGCATCCAGATTTTGATCACGTGACCTTGGGGATGCTGCAATGGTTGTAAGGGTGAAAAACAGTCATAAGTCGCTTTTTTAGTGCCATTGTAACCTTGAACAGTCACTAAATGAACTCAAGGACTACCGATGTTCTGTTTTTCTTTTTTTGTAAACTTAAACAATTTTTGTACTGAATGTTATTCTTCTATTAATTAATTTAGATATAGATGTATTTCTTTACATGGATAAAATCTACAAGCTGTCTGTGTGGTTTTGTTTTGTAGCATCCTTATAAAAGAATGGTCAGAAATCACATTGAGCTTGCATATAATAAATTATTTCCTGCTCGTATTAGAAGTACTCTCTCTTCTTTCTTCTTTTGTTCTTGGGGCTTGTCTTTTTTTTTTTTGGACTTATATCAGCAAAGAAGCTATTTCTGACTTTTCCATATCAGGGGGCCCCAACCCCTGGGCCATGGACCAGTACCGGTTCATGGCCCATTGGGAACTGGCCATGCAAGCGATGGGTAAGTGAGCAAAGCTTCATTTGCGCATGTGTGAGATTACGTTGCACATGCAAAACCACCCGTTCCCCGCCGCTGGTGCTGGTCCATGGAGCCAGAAAGGTTGGAAACCACTGATCTGTATGATTGCACATTTATCTGTAAAAGTTTAATATCTTCATTGAGAAATATAAATGCAAAAACAACTGGTATTTCTTTGAAAACATTGGCCAATGGTTATGCCAGTTTATCAAGATATCTAATACATATAGCTTTATTTTAAATACTTTATTTGAACAAAAATAATGTTCAGATTCTAATATTTTTGTCTCTTAGGTGCTGGTGATCAGAGCCTTTTCAGTTCTCTGTATCCAACACTTTCTCAGCAGCTCCCAAAAGAGCCCATGGAATGGAGACGGTAATACATTTTTTTTCATCATTCATATATTTATGTACCACCAGTGTAGAGCAATTTATTGTACAAATAAAGTCTATTCAAACATACAGTCAAAACAGCAAGCAATAATTTTTTATTATAAAATAACAGTTAAGTGTTCTTTTATCTCTTGACATGAGTTGAGATAAGACCAAAAGCTAAGGATGAATGCATGTGGCAAGAAGATACGTTCTTTGTTGTGTTTAAAATAGATAAGTAGAACTGAAGTGAATTTGGGCTTTAGTTCAGTAAATCTTTGAATATCATAAGCATATCATGTACAAAAATATTATGTGTTAAAATAATTAAATGACAAAGTTTAATTGAGATAAGGCATGGAGATTTCAATGCATGTTTCTATGTTTTGGGAAAAACATTTGAGAATCATAAATAACCGGCAGAGCATTTTTTTCTTTCACTAGACACTTCTATAAATTTTAGTTTTTTATAAGAGAAAATTATATGAAATTTTATAAATTTGCATGACACTTTATATAAAGTATTACATCTGCATATCCAAACTAAGTACCATTTCCTTCTTACCTTTTCTATACATATTTATCTGCATGCTGTCTGTTCTTGTTGCTTTGTTCAGTATACATGTTGGATATGAGCAAGCTGAGCTGGAGGGCTGGATTATATGCACAATGAGTTTGAAGTCATTGTGTAGCCACAAGAGACCCAAGTCCAGCCCCCTGTGAATTCCGTTGACCCCTTATCTAGCACCAATTTAGTTTGGACCATTAGTTGCTCAGATTCTTGTGATAGGTAGCAAGAATAAACTCTTAGTGCTTTGAACTCAACTCCTGTTCCTGGTTATTTGGACCTGACAGTATCGTCAACTAATGTAAGTGTTCTAAATATTATTCAGGTCATATGGACGGGCCCCTAAGATGATCCATCTGGAATCTAATTTTGTACAATTTAAAGAAGAGCTACTACCTAAAGAAGGGAACAAAGCTCTTCTGACATTTCCTTTTCTCCATATTTATTGGACAGAATGTTGTGTAAGTAATCTTGTGTGTTCAAAGCATAAATCTTACATATTTTGGTGGCTGAAGATATTGTATATTTGATTTTGTACCTTGCTGTATTTATATTATAAAATAAAACATTAAATTGTGAGACAATGGAAACATGCATCTATAAAGATGCACATAGTACACATGTGGGATAGGCAATTAAAAACAAATTGTTCTTATTTTAATATATTTGTGGTCCGAGAAGATTTTCTTTGTGTAAAAACACGATATTGATCTTTTTCTAATTCAGCTTGATAATTGTGAACTCTTTTCCTCCGATATTATCAAAAAAGCAGTTCAAGCTTATTTATCCAGCAAATGTAATCTTGTGATTCATCACTTATACCCTTAGGATACAGAAGTATATAAAGCTACTGTAAAAGATGACATCACTAAGTGGCAGAATGTTCTGAAAGTTCACAGTTCAATGGATTGGTTAATTGTTGTGGTTGAGTGTGATGCCAAGAAAAAAAACAAAACAAATATCCTTCCTCGAACGTCTATAGTAGATAAAATACGAAATGATTTCTGTAATAAGCAGAGTGACAGGTAAGATTTTTCATATTGTAACATAGATCTGTGGTAATTATTGCTGAATATGCACTGAAAACTGTGAAGCAGTATGTTCTTAGTGCTTCTATTTAAGCCTTATTGCTAATTAATTCCTGCTTTGGGAATGTTTTATCTTTGAAAAGCAGTTATTAATTATATAAACAAGCAAAATGTAACTATATAAAAATCATCATTATCAAAACCAAACAAATATAAGTTGCTCGAGAGACACCATTGTAATTGTTTGATTTTTCTAATTTTCTTTTGTTCCATTATGTTATTGTGATATTATTGAATTAATTTATCTACGATTTTGTAGTAATCACATGTATCTTTGCAACACACATTAAGAGTTTTGAATGTAGATTTTGTAGTGTGTGGTGATGTGAATGTATACAACAATTTATTAAGCTTGTATGTTGTATAACTGATTGAGCGATTAAAACAACCTTGAACTTTGAATTTGACTTCTTGGGCAATTATGAGAACAGCCAAAAAATAGAATGATTAAATGTTTGTTTATTACTGTGATATAAAGATAAGCATCATAAATGTTTACATTTACAAAATTGGGATAGGAGTAGCCTCTAGTGAAAAAACTGTGCAGAAGAGTTTGATCATTGGGCAGTTATCTGAGAAAGTCACAGCAACATATGACTGATGTGGTGCATTTCGTGAACAAGAAAGAGAATTCTTAACCTTGATAACATCAGTAGCAATCTGAAGTTAAAGATATGGGGCAGAAATGGGAAGGTGATTCCTCCTCTGGAAAAAGTGCCAAATTGGCTCAGGGGCATGTGCCGGTAAGAAAAAAGAAACTGTTCCATTTGATTGTGTAATTTTGACTGAAATATTCATTTATTCATCTTACTACAGATGTGTAGTTCTGTCTGATCCTTTGAAAGACACTTCCCGCTCTCAGGAATCCTGGAATGCCTTCTTGACAAAACTTAGGACACTTCTTCTCATGTCCTTTACCAAAAACCTAGGCAAATTTGAGGATGACATGAGAACTTTGAGAGAGAAGAGGACAGAACCAGGGTGGAGTTTTTGTGACTATTTTATGGTCCAGGTAAAGTAAAACAATATATGGAAAAACAATTATTTAAAATAATATTTTTACATCACTTTGCTTTGCTACTCATGTAATAGAACTTTTTTATGGTAAAATATATTTTCTTAAAACGACTATAAGCTAAAATTATAAGCAAAAGCTCTGGTTTAGCATTGATTGCATAAGTAGCCAAACCAAAGTCAAACTGAGTTATTTATCAGAGAGCTTATAGCAGTGGTGGCGAACCTATGGCACGTGTGCCAGAGGGGGCACTAAGAGCCCTCTCTGTGGGCACGCACACTGTCGCCCCAGCCCCGCCTCCCCCCGGCCCCCTCCTCACCAGGAGACCCCCGGAGGACAGTTGCCCCCGGGCACGGCCCGCACAGAGCAGCGCAGCCAAGGACATGGCAGCTGGGCAGCGAAGACGATTCCGCCCTTGTGCCCCGCCGCGCACAGATGATGCTGCAGAGTGTGGGTGGAGGGTGTGGCCACCATGGCGCTGCTGAGACGCCTGGGCGATCTGTGGAGGCAGTGGGTGGCCCTGTGGGTGGGTGGGGTGGGGGCGTTTTTTGGGCACTCAGTCTCTAAAAGGTTCACCATCACTGGCTTATAGACTTCGTATTTAAACGATTATGATGTTGCAGCAGAGTAATAACATTTACAAGGTTTTCCTGCAAAATTTAAGTTGCTGTTTGATTTTTTTTTCTGTTATAATCCTAGCTTATGTGTATATATGTGTGTGTGTGTATGTATAATGTTTTTTTTTATTTGTATTAAAAGGAAGAATTGGCTTTCGTATTTGAAATGCTTCAGCAATTTGAAGATGCCCTGGTGCAATATGATGAGCTGGATGCCCTATTTTCTCAATATGTTGTCAATTTTGGTGCTGGTGGTAAGTAGCTAAAAAGTATATTTCTGTATATGCTTGATTATTTTTCCTTTGCAACATTTCAGTAAATCTTTCTAAAAGACCATGGGAATTGTTTAAACTTGTTATTGGTAAAAACAAACAAACCACATTTTGGAAATATTCACATATTTTCACATGTTCTGTTCCTTATTGTGTATATTTGCTTGTCATAGATGGGGCAAATTGGTT
Organism: Protobothrops mucrosquamatus; assembly: GCF_001527695.2. NCBI lineage: Eukaryota > Metazoa > Chordata > Lepidosauria > Squamata > Viperidae > Protobothrops > Protobothrops mucrosquamatus. The sequence goes on along the minus strand of NW_015387778.1, from coordinate 30,159 downwards.
GACTTTTTTTTGTCAGCCAGTGCGAAGCTGGAATGGGTTGGTTCTTCGTAAACCAATAGATATGGAAAAAAGAGAACTGATTCAAAACCAGGAAGCCACTCTGTTAGATCTGCGCAGTTACCTTTTTTCTCGTCAATGCACATTACTAATCTTTCTTCAGAGGCCATGGGAAGTATCTCAGCGAGCACTAGAACTTCTTCATAACTGTGTACAAGAGCTAAAGCTTCTTGAAGTAAGTCTGGGTAATTCAATCCAACAAGTAAAACTTAAGTCTCCATGTTTCATTTATGATAGGGTATAGAGATGATGTACAATTTCAAATAGGATTGCTAGCAGTTAGTGATTTATGTTAATCACTAGTTTCAGAAGTTCCAGGAAGGAGATTATAGTTTTGTACAGAAATTATAATTGAATCATTTAAGGCAAAAAAGGTGAAATTGTTTTATAGCTCATTGTTATCTGCAATAATTGTCTTTTCATATTTGAACCAACATTTGGCTGATGACTTGAGACTGGACAGGAAATTAATAGCTTGGTAAACTTAGATTTTATCTGAGAAAAACAACGTTGCCCATTAAGTAGTCTATAATAATTGTTTTATAAACAACCAAATGACTTTTTAAACAACTTATTCAGTCTTTGTTTTACAAAAATAAGTTGTGGCAGTACAGGTAGTCCTCAACTTATGACCACAATTGAGCCCAAAATTTATGTTGCTAAGCAAGAAATTTGTTAAGTGAATTTTGCCTCATTTTATGACTTTTCTTGCTACATTTGTTAAGTGAATCACTGCAGTTGTTATATTAGTAACATGGTTGTTAAGTGAATCTGGTTTCCCCATTGACTGTGCTTGTCAGAAGGTTGCAAAAGGTGATCACATGACCCTGGGATTCTGTAACCATCATAAATGGGAGTCAGTTGTCAAGCATCCGAATATAAATTACATGACCATGGGAATGCTGCAACAGTCATAAGTGTGAAAAATGGTCAGACGTCACTTTTTTCAGTGCTGTTGCAACTTCAAATGGTCATTAAATGAACTGTTGTAACTTGAGGAGGACCTGTATTTTAGGTGAACCAAGGCAGATAGTGTTGGTCACTTCCTAGGTATGAATATAAGATGAAGTCATTCTACCTCAGGAAAAAATGTGGAATGAATGTATAAAAATAAATATACATTTTTTTCTTCTGTGACTTTCTGTAATGTTTCTGATAATGTAGTTAGGAATGTGGTGGAGTTCATATTTTGGATGCCAGAAAATATAGAAACTTTAAAAAAAATATCTTTTGTTGCATTAGAAGTTAAAAACATTGCCTAGGGTCGGGATATGCAATCTGTGCCACGTTAGAAGTTTCTGAATTCCCCCTGTCCTGCATCGTTCAGTGTAGCGGCTGTAGTGGCTAGAAACTGTAATTCAGCAACTGTAATGCTGAAGTTTGCTTATTTCTTAAGGCAGAGGAAAAGTATGGATTCAGTTCACAATAAGCTCAAAAGTGCTGCATTGTTACATTATTTCCATTTTCTTTACAATTAACTTCATAAAGTTGGAAGTTATTTCTGCTCATATAGATTTTTTAGCCTTATAGTTCTGACTTTGACTGTGATTATCTCCATTTGGAAAAAGTGATACATTTTAAAGCATGGTCCAAGAAACAAATTTTCACTGCCTTATAAATAATGCCTGAATTGGAATCAGATAGGGGGGAAAATGACATATAAGGTGTCTGATTTATCTGGGTAGTAACTTAAAAAAAGTGTTATTAATAGAGAATAATTTTTTTTAAAAAAAGAGTACAATAAAGCACACAACAGGCCCCAAAAGGCAGGAGTATAGCCTTTTACAATGGGGCACTTGTAAATCTACCTGGCATAATTGCAGAAGTTGGAATATTTAGTTGGGTCAGTAAAAATACATGAAGATATCTCGGAAAGAAGTTTGTAGGTAAATCTTTGAGTAAGAATCTGAGGTTTAGGATTACATTTTACATGTTAAATAACAGAATGGAAGCATTGACATGTAGAAGACTCACATTACCGCTTTTAATTTAACACATGTTTTAAATTCAAAATTAGTTTTTATTTTAGCCCTATCTACTTTTGTGTGGTCCGTAGTACACTACTGAAAAACCAGAGGTTCTCTTGCCACGACTGCTGCTCTCCCCATCTTACACACCCAATTTGCAATGTATGGGGCTGTAGAAGCATAGCATGAGATTAAAAATGATAATCTTGGTCTAAATATTACATTTAAGAGCAACCATTTAAAATAATTGTTGATAAGTAATTCTTTGTTTTCTTCTGTTATATTTGGCACATATTTTGCCAGTTTTTGTCTGTGTAGGACTTTAGCATACACTTAGAAAATAGGACTTGTTTACTTTTTAGCTGTCAATATCTGATGGCTGTCTGATTTGGATGAATCCCTTATTCTCTCTCTTAGTTTCTCTGACTGTCTTCCCCTATATCCCTTTTCCTTTTCCTCCTTCCTTCTTGGTGGCATTACGGGTACTTGGACCTACATTCTTTCTTGTTTCTGTTTATTTATTTATTTAAAAAAAATGTGTAATTCTTTATATTTAATTTAAAGAAACTAATTGCAACGTTACATTTCTGTCCTCTTCGTTTAGCAAGCAGTATTTTGTTCTGCACAGCTAGTTTTGTATTGTATGAGAACACATTAAAATCTTTCAAAAATAATTTTTTTGTTGTAAGTTATATTCTGTAATAATAAACTTCGTACTGATTGATCTCTTAACTGATTTTATTTTAAGGTCTCTGTTCCCCCTGGGGCTTTGGATTGTTGGGTCTTCTTAAGCTGCCTTGAGGTTTTGCAAAGAATAGAAGGTTGTTGTGATCGGTCTCAAATTGATTCTAATGTTTCCCATACAGTTGGATTATGGAGTTATGCCACTGAAAAGGTGAGCAGAAGTAAGACTGTGACCCCCCCCCCAAAAAAAATCACATTTAAAATAGATTTAGAATAAGAAAGTATTCTATAATTTTTGTTAAAATCAAGATATCTTTAATTAAAAATATTCCTCTATGTATCATTTTACTTTTGAAGTATTAAAGTTTTATTGATACAGTGATATGCTAATATATGGAATGGCAGAATATCTTATTTTCTTTAGACAATATTGTATCATCAGAATTTATTTGTATGGCTATGGTTCAAGTTAGTGTATCTAATTTCATCTGTCCAGTTGGCAACTTATTTTCTCTATGAAAACTCCCTCTCACACACATAAACAAACACTCTATCTAGATGATTATTTTATACTAGATTATAAATGCTGAGAGAATTAGTATCATCTCAGTCATGCTACCCTATCAGTATGGCATTCTATTCTATACATCATGTGCTGGGTTTACATAATTATGTTTACATAATTATATATTTATGTACAATCCAGTGTGTATGGAAACCAATTATACAGCTATGCAATCATATAGTATATATTTATAGATTATACATTCTGACAATATGGCATAGAGAATATGAATTTAGATTTAATATATCCACATAGATATATTCTTGTGCAAACATGACTCAGTGTACAGACGTCAGGGGAAGGTATGTGGCAAGCACAATTCTATCCCCTTGCTACATCCAGTATATCTCTGTAGAGAAGCTTCTTGAGCATGTAGGCTGTTCTTTATGGAGAGCAGCTGAATGGGAGAGCCATGGTTTTGTGATACACTTTGCTATAATTGCAAGTTTTTGTCCTCTGCCAGAATTTCTAATAATAGAAATTTTTAAAAAAAACCATCTTCTTGAACTTAAAATTGTGATGCTAGTCAGGAATTCGTATTCATCAGTTAATGAATGTACACCTAATGAGAGAACCCTAATGATTCAAATGAGTTACATAAGACCCGAGAGAAAGATTCTTTTTAAAAAGTCTGGTTCTAGTAGCCCAACTAAAGCAATTTAGCACTGCCCAATTTTCTTTAGTTTCCCTGAATAACTCTGAAATGTTTATGATGAAGATACTTAGCATATACAATATTCTCTTCTTAATCTCTGAAATCTGTTAATCTCAAACAAATATAAATTTCCCTTATAACAATCTTAATAGTTGGGTTTCTTTTACAAGATAATACATTTATCCTTTGAGAACATTATAATACATTTGTATATTTTTTTTTCTATGTACTTTGAAAACCCAGCATGTCTGGCTTCACTCACAAATAGTTTTGTAAAATACAAAAATTAAGACCCATTTTATCTAATTCCAGCAGCATAGGAGTTGTGTCTAATTTCTTTGGTGCCTTCTGTGTTTCATAGGAAAGCCAAAAAACCCCACTGCATCTTAAGGAACTTTAGCTTCAATCATTACTGCACTTCCAATAGATGGCCTCATCATGTTTTGCTATATTCATCCTTCACAGACCATATTATGGGTCTTGTCCTGCACACTGATTTTGGATATAGAAAAAAAATATAATATAGTGTTGGGCTTCTGCATCTTATTAATAAGCACATCTGTATCTTTAATAAGAATATCTGTATCTTTCATCTTTTGTACATGAGAGATGTTTGACTGTGAAGTAATGGAAATATCATTGTGCTGTGCCGTGGCATAAAAACTTGTTGTAAAACACCCTAATTTGGAAAGCTATTAAACATGAAAGAACCTTACTATTGAAAAGCTGACTGTTGTTTCTGAAACTTTTATGGAACTTGGTTTGAATAATTTTGTATTAAAATTTTACAAAGAAATTTATTTATTTATTCAGTTTCTATAGCTGCTCATCTCAACCTCTGAACTTCTAATTCTATTTACTTATATAGATTTAATCTCTCTCACACTCAAGATTTTTAATGCATCTTCATTATTTAAGGCCAAAGAAATTATTTTTGGTTCCAAAACTAATGTTTTTTTCCCAAAAACTATTTATTATTGGTACGTTATAAAATTAATTTTGCTTTTATATCATATTTACCCATACAAAACATTACTTCAGTCAGTATGATGAGGTTTTGAAAAAAGGACTTGTTAAGAGGTCTATGTGTGTTAAATCTAATTGATCTTAAAATAATTTCCTAATTAATTCTTAAAAATATCACACTTGCAAGTAGCTCGTATTTATTGTTTTGAAAAAAAAAATTTGTTTTTTAAATTTGCAAAATAAAGCTTTGCACATTTTAGCTCAGTAAATTTCAGACAGTTAACTATGTTAAAATATTAAGAGGCAGATTTAAATTTTGTTAGCTTTTATTGAAACTTGTCAGTAACCATCTTCTAAATTTTAACAAAAACTTCTAAGTTTTTTAAATATACATTATTACCATAAAATGAAGATACTTCATGTTTATAATTTTCTTACAGTTGAAATCTTTGGGGTACTTATGTGGACTTGTGTCAGAAAATGGTCCCAATTCAGAAGATCTTAACAGAACAGTTGATCTTTTGGCAGGACTTGGAGCTGAGCGTCCTGAAACAGGTATCAACGTATCTGCTTATGAAACAGGTTGATGCTTTTCAAGTAATAATTAATATTTAGAATCAACAGTTGTGCATTTGTTTGGATACACACTAGTGATTATTTCTTTTTAACATACTTTTATTCTGATTAAAATAAACTTGAAAAACTGAAGAGTATCCTCTTAAGACAGACATGTCAAACACAAGGCCCGGGGGCTGGATGCGACCCGCGAAGTGGTTTCATGCGGCCCACGATGCCATCCTGGAAACAATGAGGGAACGGTCCCCTCTGCCTTGGCCCTGGCCCAGGCCAGCCGGGAGACAATTTTGTGGTGGCCATCTATGCGGAAACACATTCAGCCTTAGCTCCATAAGCCCCCTCCCCCCCGCATGGCCTGAGAGGAACAGTGTGGCTCCTCCAGTGGACCATGCCTTGGCACTTGCCCTGGTCCCACCCCCTTCTGCCAGAGACCCTCAGATCTATCCCACTTCTGCCCAGGCCCCCACAGGCACCCTTGACGTGAACGATGTAGAGCTGACCACACCCACCCAGTAGGCCACACCCACTCCATCCACGCCCACCCAGTAGTCTGCACCCACCCTGGCCACACCCACCCGGCCCCCTGAGGGCAACCGCAATGCTGATGCGGCCCTCAATGAAATTAAGTTTGACACCCCTGTCTTAAGATAAAGGAAGGTAGTTGGGGGTTGGACTAGGTACCTTCCAACATCATCATCACTGTTGTTATTGTTGTTGTTGTTGTTGTTATTATTATTATTATTATTATTATTATTATTATTACTTTTGTTGGTTGGAGACAAAAAGCAAGGATCAGGATTCCTATTCCAAGGGGCGGGGGATTCAAAGCATCTCCACTTCTAGAAAGGGCAGAATTCTGTACCAGTTTAAGGAGGTAAATAACTAGATAGATCATCCACAGTAATCAGATCTTACTAGCCAGGGCAGAAAATAATAGATTTTTTTTTCCCCTTGACCTAGTACTTTATGTTTTAATGCCTGAACTGAGGGAAATTTCCTGCTGTCATTGGTTCTTTTAGAATACCATTGATTGGATTGATCTCAAACTCAACAAAGATACAATAAGCACTGGAAACTAGAAATTTTTATTTAATCTCCCTTCAGTACCCCGGAGAGAGTTTTATTCTACAAAATAAAAACACTATTTTACAAAAGGGAATATCTGTTTGGTTTATAGGCAAATATCTTATTGTTTTTGGGTTTTTGCAGGACCCAATCTGGGTCTGTTGCCATGACCAGAGGTTTTGTTTTCTGAGCTTTCAGACTTGTGCTGGAGCCCATCTTCAAGGAACTTCTCTCTAGCAGAGTGTGTGCTGTTCTGTGTGTGGTATTTATATGGTGCCTGTTGTATGTGGCTTTTTAGATGTGATTGGGGTGTGTTGATCGCTGGCTTTTAAGTTGCTGGTTGTCGTTTGCTTGTGCTGCCCAGCCCTCACCTTCTAAGTACTTGACAGGCTGGTGGGAAATCAGCACTCCTGTTGAATAATGAGGGGCCTGTTCCCCAGGCTTTAATCACTTCCCTGGCTGTTTTAGTGCCTGCTTGTCCAATAATCTTAGTAGTTGTGTGTCCATGTTCATTGCAGTGTGAGGCTACCAATGAGTTCGGGGCTCCTCAGCAAAACCTTTGGTCCCGGTGACTGACCCAGATTGGGTCCTGCAGCATTATCCTGGGACATGTATATTCACCTTCATTCATGTTTGGTTTCTATCTATGGGGCTTTTTATTTTTTGCTCCTTTTGTCTTGCTGGGCTTCTTCCATTTTTTTCCTCCTCCTCCAAAGCATAGGTAGTATGAGGGCAGGAGATGCCTTTTGTCTTCTGGACTGGAAAATCTTTTGCCTCCACAAGGCAACTGGGACGGGAGCCTAAAGGTGCTTTTCAAAAGGCAACTGGACTTTTTTTGGTTTTTTTCATTGAAAACATTTCACTTCTCATCCAAGAAGCTTTTTCAGTTCAATCAAGAAGCTTCCTGTATGAGAAGTGGAAGGTTTTCAGGAAAAAAACCCAAGAAAGTCCAGTTGCCTTTTGAAAAGCATCTTTGGGACAACCATGACCTGGATGATTGAGAATCTCCATAGACATTTGGGAAGGAAACACAACTCCTCTATCCCAGTTTCTCAGCTGATCCTCCTCCCTTTTTTAAAAAGCTTGGCATGGTTTGGCTTTGTTGCTTTAGCCTGCCAAGCTAACATCCCCACATATGTTTTTCTCTCCTAATCAGCAGGTGGTTGTTTCTTTTCTCCTGGCCAGTTTTTCTCTCTGTCAAGTCATTTGTGCTTTATAATTCCAATGTACTTGCTCTTTCTCCCCCAGCCCATCCCCAGCATTTGAAAATATCGAAAATGTTTTATAGGCAATTGTACTGTCACAAATGTATTGTCCCAAGAGGGAGGGCTTATAAGGGAGGGGAAATTGAGGAACATAAGTGCTCATAGTCCACATAGCAGTGCTTCTTTGATCCAATAAAGGAACTGAAAACCAAATCTGATATGAATGTAAAAACCATTTTTAACTTTCTACCTGTAATAGCTGGTGGCAGATTTCTATCTTTGCAAACATAGCATGGATTTTTGTTGCAGAGATGCTCGTAGAACATTCCCCTCTAATGGAGGCTGTAGCATTATAGCTACATCTGAGTTTCCTCCATCCATCAATAGTGAGAATTAAAATTGAAATCCTTAGCAGAACACTTAGTGCAAAGCTGTGGATGATGCTTTTGAATCTTATGTTTTCTATTATGTTCCGTTTTGTTTCTGAAGCCAATACAGCACAGTCTCCTTATAAGAAACTCAAAGAAGCGTTATCATCTGTAGAAGCTTTTGAAAAGCATTATTTGGTAAGTATGGTTTATGTATTTATGCATTTATAAAATATGTTGAGGATGGTTAACTAGATAACTAGTATTTACAATATGAATTAAAATCTGGTTTGAAAAGTAGCATAATTGTTAGCAGCTCAATCACTTTTAGTAAAATGACTATAGAGTGTAAAAATTTGGACATCCAAAATGAAACATCTCAGCTAACAACATCAATCAAAATGTCCACCCATCCCCAAATATTATATGTATATGTGAATTCTGGAATTGAAACTAATTTAATTTTGTAGTCAACTGTTTCTTTTCAATATTAGAAAACACTTAGAAAGCTGAATAAATAAAAGTGCTCTGTCATTAAAAAGCTCATGGCATAAATGCCCCTTTTCACGATCCATGGAAAAGTAGATAAGAATAGGCCAAATGCAAGTAGTAATTTTTTTTTTTTTAGGAATTCTAAGGTTTGTAGCTCTGATTTGTTTACATGAAGTGAATACTGTTCCCTGCAGAACAGTGGAGAAGATATCAGGAAAGAAAAAAAAACTCAGAATGAGCTGAGCCTCGTAAAGGATACTAAGAACAAATGTTTCTTCAGATAGGTTTAAAGTAAAAAGATGAAAGAATCACACAGTGAATGTGGTAAAATTCACAGAAGGTAGAATTACATAACTTTTATTTGGCTTGGTCTTTTCCATCAAGAGAAAATGTGTCCCATCAAGCAGTTGCAAGATGAGCAGGATCAATAGTTGAGACAGAGGTACTTGCTGACTCTGATTATATTTATTTTGAGTAAGTTTAAATTTCCAGGGTTAGATGATTGGCATGATATTGTACTCAAAAGGATTGTGTCCTAGTGTAGAAGTAGATGGTATATAACTAGAGGAGAGTAAATACCCTGCTTAAATAGAGGGGGAAATGATCCAAGGAATTAGATGACTGAAAATCTTCAAGAACAGATCATAAAATGATTAAACTGTAAGCAGTTACCAAAATTCAGCATAGATTTTAACTTCATAACATTCTAATTTTTAAGCCAGTTATTTTTTTCTTTCTAATGTTTTTCTGCAAGTGCAGGATTTGCCCTTTTCAGATCAACCAAATATTGATCCATTGGTTTTGACAAGAATTGTCAAAGACTAGCTTGTCACCTGAGCCTTATGTCTTGTGCTGAGAGAGAGTGACTGGCCCAAAGTCACCCAGTTCAGCTTTCATGCCTAAGGTGGAACTAGAATCCACAGGCTCCTAATTTCTAGCCTGGCGCCTTAACCACTGGACCAAACTAGCTCTTTCAAGACATTTAAATGGTGACTTGAATACTTTAAAGTTACAGAATCTTGGAGATCTGTTTGCTTAGACCTAGTTTAGGAACTCTATGTTCCTGAATGTAGCTAAATTAAACCTGATGTTAAACAAGGATGAGTCGTAACAGTATAGTGTATCCTCAGTCCTTTTGTTTCTTTTCCACAGGATCTTTCTCATGCTACTATTGAAATGTACAAAAATATTGGAAGAAATCGCTCAGCAAAGCTTGTTGGAAAGGATCTGGCAGAGTTTTACATGTATATAAACTTATTGGAATTGTTGCATATCGTAATATTCTGAAAAGGGTATCTCTAACTACTATGTGCATTTCACCTTTAACCATAAAAGCACACTGTAGTGCTTTTGAATAGCTGGAGAACTGTAACTTCCTTGTTCCCTGCCCATATATTGGCAGAGGCTAAATATCCCACTGATTACAGGATGGTGCAGCCTTATTAAATATTAAAAGATAACATTTTCCAAACCATGTTTTATTCTGCTTTTGTAGCAGCATGAAATAGCACATATTCTGTATTGGGGGAAAATACTTAATTACTGCCAAACTATGCTGTTCTGATTGTTGAACCAGCAGTGTGTTTGTCAGTTAAATATTTTATTGGTTATTATAATGGGCAAAAGGAGTCCTAAAGTATATTAAAGTGTGCACTTTTTATAAAGTTCTTCCTGATAAAATACACTGATCAATAGTTAAGTTAATGGCTTCTCTGTACAATACAAAGAAAATTACCTTAGATCTAGGATAGGGAATAAGAATACTTTTGTGATTTTGAAACTTTAAATGTTTTATTTGCATGTGAAGAAATGTGTAGGGAAGAATTTAATAGCCGTTCTTTTTTTGTCTAGTAGTACATAGCCTACCATAAACTGAAAATATTGTTCAGTTATATTCTAACTGGCTTTACATGTTTAGTAGCGAATTTACTATACTAAATGAAGAATTTGCCACCTATTTGTTAGTTGATAGCTGTAATAGATAGTAGCTAAAGAAAAGGGTTAACATACAAAAGCTATATATGAATGCATTTAATGTCTTTTCCTCTCTTCCCTTCCTCTTGGTGATTTTTTGTTCCTAAGGAAAAAGAAGAGTCCTCAAAAAGCTGAGGTTTATCTTCAAGGTGCACTAAAAACTTATCTTGCTGAAGGGTGGACATTGCTTATTACCCATACACGGAAGCAACTAGCAGAATGCCAGAAGCATCTTGGACAAACTGAAAAGTATCCTTTTATAAAAAAGGAATGGAAAATTGCTGATTATGTGTGCTTGGATTTATTGTATTAAGTAAAGGCAGGTAGTAGAATCTGAAACACATCTGAGAGGAGCAGGATTGTTAATTTCCAAAAGGCTGTGTGAGCTCATGTTGCTATGAAATTAAAGATAGATATCCTTTAATCAAACTTGACTCTTGGTAACTATGTGAGTACATCAGTGCAGTTCCTTTGGTAGCAGCATAAAAGCAGTTTGCCATAGACTTGACTTACCATCTAGTTATCTTCTCCTGGGAGGCATTGATGGTTTCTCATGCAAATATTAAACAAACCTGACTTTGCTTAGCTTCTGAGGGCAGACAGGGTCAAAAATGTAAATATATAGCACACTCATGAGTTTGAATAGACTCCTCCTGAGTCTATTTGAATTGGACTAATATTTATTGAAGTATTAAGAGATGCGGTAGGACATGTTTTAAATAAATGCACAAATTGAAAACAAATGTTGATTTACAAATTGGAGATTACAATTGAGAAATCAGATTTTTAAGCCACTCTGAAAGTTACTAGTTTTGATTACAAATTGTTGAAAAGATTTATTGCTGCCTCTATTTCTATACTCCTTTCCAGTTGCTTAAAAGTTGTAGCTAAACCCTATTTGGCTATCCTTGCCATTGAATCCCTGAAATGAACTCCAGGGTTTGTGGAGCCACAGACATATGTCTTCTTTTATTTATTCATTTATAGTTAAGTCAAGTGTAACATGCAATACTAGGGTCATGGAAGCCTGCTATATCCTGATTTCCCTAACAATTATAGTAGATACATCCATTCTAAATGAAGCTAAGAAAAAAATCATTTTCTAGCTAGGTATTATGTATCATGTTCCTTTAGTTATATATTTAGTGTTTCAGAAAATAGGTATATATAATAATTTTTTACAGTTTTAAAGGTTTTCATATCAAATGTAATATGCTAGAAGAAGGGGATTATTTCAAAAATTGATATTTTTTTCTATAGATTCATTTTCACACACACATGCACACAGATAGTCCTTGATTTACAACAACTGAGCCCATAATTTCTGTTGCTAAATGAGACATTTGTTAAGCGAATTTTGCCCCATTTTACAACTTTTCTTGCCACAGTTGTTAGGGGAATCACTGCAGTTGTTAAATTAGTTACATTGTTAGGTAAATCTCTCTTTGCTTGCCGGAAGGTTACAAAATGATTCTGGGACGCTACAGGCTCATAAATACGAGTCAGTTGCCAATGTTTGAATATTGAACACATGACCATGGGGCTGCGCCAATGGTTGTGTGAAAAATGGTCATGTCACTTTTTTCAGTGCTGTAACTTTGAATGGTTACTAAACGAACTGTGGTAAATTGAGGACTACATCTGTGTGTGTGTGTGTGTATGTATGTGTGTGTGTGTGTGTGTATGTATGTATGTACTGTATGTATGATCTCTTTTTCTCCCATTTAATTGCTTTAAATACATATTTTCACATGTTTATATTTGAATCACAGTTTTAAATAAAGCATCAAGAATATATAGAGAATATAGAGAAAAAAGATTTTTGCACTATTTCAGTGCAAAATCACTACTGAACTACTAAAATTATTGCATTATTATCTTTTTAGTATTTCTGATGAATGGAAGATAAAAGAATTAACTGATTTTTTAAATCAAGACTTGTATATACATTCTTTTCCCATCCTTCCTTATCTTGTGCCAGCTACCTTCAGACAAGCAGTCTTTTAGCTGGTGATAATAACTTAACTGAAGAAGAGCGGAAACATTTTTGCCAAGAAATACTAGATTTTGCCAAACAACCCTCAGAAACAGAAGGTAAGATTTGAGAGAATTTTATTGTCAAACTTCAAGCAAACTACTTTTAAAGCTATCAACTTCATTCAGTGAATGTCAAGATAATGTCTTAATTTTCTCAAGATTCTTGCTTGTGCCTGCCTTTTTATTTTGTTTGATAACATGTAATTTCAGGGCAGTTAGGTTTAAATTCTATGTAAATCCATCAATTATATCACATTTACAAAAAATGGCAATTCAATTTTAGATTGTATGTTTTTAGAGCAACATGTTTCTAGTCTTTACAGCAGAAAAATACAGTTGAAGTACATGAGTAATATCTGTTGAAACCACAGAAGCCAGAAAAATGAGTGAATATATTTTCAAATAGGTTTAACTCAAAAGTTTTATACCTCCCTGTAACTAGAACATACTAGAATAAAATGGTAAATGGCAAAATAGTTTGCATACAGCAAGAGAAAGAAAGCAGAGTGTAATTTGCATAATATATTAACTTTTCTGAATATTCATCCCCTTATTTTAATTTAGTTAACTTAAAGCTACTATTTATCTAAGTGTTTGATTCAGCAAAATGTAGGGTTAAAAATATTTTAGGTGTACTTAATGTTTTTTCCCAAACTGCAAGGCTTTGATTAAATTTTTTTGGTTTGAGGATCACTGAGGTAATGTATATTTATTGATTTTAATATATTTAAATGACTACACCAGGAATTTTTTTTTACCTTAAGGTTATTATAACTAGATAAATAGAAATGTTGTTTTCAGTAGAACTGATCCTGCCAGCATAGTGTACCATAAATCCCATTTATATTTTATTCCCAGGGCAGAAAGTTATGCTTTCCATGCATTCCTTCGCACAGTTGAAGAATCTACATTTTGACCCTCCTAATGCTGTGGTTCATGTGGGTGGAATACTCTCTATTGAACTGACACTGGTAAATCTGATGCCCATCTCAGTGAACGTGGATCATATTGCTATTAATGTCCATTTCAGCATTGAAAAAAATAGCTACCGGAAGACAGCTGAATGGCTTACAAAACACAAGACTTCCAATGGTATTATCAACTTTCCAAATGAAATTCTAGGTGTCTGTCTTTCAAGAAGTGGCTTACCAGGGCTGGAGTTGTATGAAATGTATGAGAGAAGCCCCTCGGATAATTCTTTGAACACAACAGGGATTATCTGCAAAAATGTGCATATGTTGTTACGAAGGCAGGAGAGCAGCTCTTCACTGGAAATACCTACAGGGCTGACTCTGGAGGATGGGGCCCACGTATTAAAATGTAGCAATTTAATACTGGAACCAGGGATCAATAAAATAACTTTCAGAACCCAGGTATGTTTTATACTTTTGCCAGACAGAAATGTATAGTTTTGGATTATTTTCCTCAGTAAATTAATGAACAAATATAATGTTTTTGACTCACTTGTTTAATTAGGTTCTTTTTATCTCATTTTAGAACTTGCATATAGATAGTATTTTAGCTCATATTTATGCAGAAACATTGAAAGTTCCAAGGGGTTCACAAGCTTTTAAGTATCACTGTACTGTATGCATAAAAACATTGACCAATACAAGAAATAAATACAAATAAAAAGAGAAAAAAACAACGCAAAGCAAACCCAAAACTCAGTTTGAAATCAATTAATATGAAACAAAAAAACACCCCATTCTTAAATCTGAAAATTCTCATGATATTGAGGGCCTGGTATAAAGCCCATCAAATAATAAATGGTCATAGGTGAAAATGTAATTATCAGTTATCAATTCAAACATGTATATACATGAAATAGCACAATTCCTAATGCCCTGAATTCTTTGTGCATGCATATTTTAGTAATATGGAACAGTAGATTAATTTTATTTTATCCATTCTTATAAATGAATTTGTTTGTGTAAAATAGAGCTGCACTATGGAGTGCAGTATGTGACTGGCTGGCCTATATGTGCTTTTCTTACTACATACAGCAGAACACATTTAGTTGAACTCAGTATTTATGGATGGAAGCAGAAATTAGATATTATTCCTCTTTAAATTAATGTGAGTTCACATTATTTAATATAAAAGTGCATCTGAAGCTGTGTTAGGTTCTTTTGCTCTGTTCATAAAAATATAGAATATACCAGTGGTTAAGGTTAAATGGATATCCCTTTGAGGATGAAAATGCATTCTGTTTTGTGTAATTATATGCTGACCTTATATGCCAGGAGTCCCTAACCTGTGGGCCACAGCCCACTACCGGTTCATGGCCTATTTGCAACCAGGCCGTGTGAGTGGCTGGCTGGTGCGTGTGTGCACGCACACACAGCCCCACTCATGCAAGCATTGCAGGCCCTTGGGGCTGCACTCCTGCAAGTGTTGTGGTCACTCGGAGCTCCCCTCACAGGAGCATTGAGGCGGCTCACAGCCCCAATTGCTCACGCTTCCCCCCCCCCCAAAACCATCCCCTCTTTCCCCTCTCCCCAGCCTGGTGCTATATGCTATAGGGAGATATCAATCTCTTGCTTTGTATAAATAGCCTTCAGTTAAACATTGAGACATTTTAATATATAAATACTTCAAATGTTCTCATAGGGCAAAGAACCTGGAACATATACACTCAGGCAGTTATGCATCTCAGTGGGCAAAATGCAATTTGCCCTACTTCATATTTATCCAATTGTGCAGTATGATGTCTATTCTCAGGAGCCACAGCTAAAAGTGGAACCATGTACTGGTAAGTAAATAATTAGAAGTTGCACTTTATTATTTCTTGTAGTTTTAAAATTATTTCTCAAACAGAAAAGCTGTAAGCTAACTTGTGAGAACTAAGTTCCGTGTAGCTATCTTCCATTAATCAATTTTTTTTAAAAAAGGATAATATATTTGGACCAAATGTAGTTGGATTGTTCCTAAGTGATAGCTTACATATATTTTAAGATGTTACTAGTTATCTGTTTTACACATTTAAATCCTGAAAATAGTTACTGATGGTTACTAATGATTACAACATTTAAGCAGCTTCAGTGTTGAGAAAAAGTTTGTGAATTCTTTATATTTGTGAATGCTCCATTAATAGCAGTTTAAATCTCAGATCTTATTAGAAGTCACAGTACTGCATTATTACAGATAGTTCTAAAGAGTTTACAAACTTTTCCTTACTGTTTTATTATTGTTGCTTGAAAGTCAAAAGTAAATATCATAGCTTGATGAGTCTAGGGGAACTGTTAAATGAACTTCACTGCCATGTAATTGCCCTAAATATTTTTTAAAATGTGTATCTGTTACAATATATGAGAATATCCTAAAAATATGGAACATAATAGAATGAGTTAATAATAGAATGAATTATGTTGTGTAAGCAATGATTCCTTTGCCACATCCCTTATTATCAATTCATTATTCTCCAGATAGCCTTTTGGCTGGCATTCCTCAGAAGGTAAAATTTACAGTGACTACTGGCCACTATACTATAAAGAGTGGAGATGCACTACAACTAAGTAATGCTGATGCCATGCCTGTCTTGTACCATCCTGAGAGCAAAGCTGTGATTTATTCAAACACTCAAGGTATTTAGTTTTGTTATTATACTCAAGGTACTCAGTTTTGTTGCATTTTAATCCTATGGTAAAAGAGATTCCACATTATTAACAATCAATGAAATTGTAGATGTTAACACATAGCGCACTGCTTTCTTTGAGATCTTAATTTTTGTGGCATTTAACAATATTCTGTGACATTTACATTTTGCATGTTATTATGATTTGGTATAATATGTATATAGTCGCTCTGTGAGTGAGATGGACAGTCTCCAAATTTGATACATAAATTTATAAAAATAAATATAATTAGAATCAAATCTGTTTCTGAAGTTTTACTTCTCCTTTCTTCTTAGCAGTTTAAAACATAGGGATTAGAAGCATTAGAAAGCATTAGAAGCAACATTAAGTCTTAAAATTCATCTGCACATTTGTTGCTGTTGCCAATTAATGAGAATGTGTTTTCATAATGAATTCTCCATCTTAGTGCCAACATGTTTCTGAAGTAGGTTTGGTTGTAGGGTGATCTAGAGGGCAACTAGAGTTTTTCATAGGAAAACAAAATAAGCCCTCCTCAGTTGAACTTGAAACTCCCAACTTCTGCAAGGCATAAAGAACATGCATAGAATGCATAACCATAAAAAGCTTAAGAAATAAATCAATTTTGTATTAATAAAGTAATTTTATATACATGTATATATATACATGTTATGCGTGTGTATAAAATTACTATATTAATAGAAAACCGATTTATACCAAATCATAATAATTTATACCAAATTATAAGCAACCAAGCAACCAATAGTAAAACGTTTGGATTATTTGCCTGCAAAATAATACAACACACATGCAGCCTATTCTACATACATAATCTTTAATTTTCTCATAACAATAATTTAGAAAAACTTTGCTCAGCTATTTTTCTGACTAGCAAGGAATTTAATTCCTATTTTATTTTGAGTACTTAACTCCCACTTCAGCCTATCCAATCCAAAGCAATAGAATTTGGGGCATGGCTAATCACTAATGTGGTGCTGGCTAGTTGGAAAACACTTGTTCTCTTTCTGCCTCCTTTCCCCCTCGAAACAGTTGCAGTGCTCAGAAGAAATAAAATAAAACTGTTGAAACACATGCTTTATTTCATGCTTGGAACATTCAAAACAGTTGCTTGGAGGTCAAAACAGGGTTTGCTTATATGTTACAAGCTGAATAATTAATTAATTCAGATATAAATTATAGTCTCTAATTTATATTTCCTACATTTGTAGAAAAGGTATCAGAAGCATCATTAACTGTTCGGTCATCTGAAAAAATCACAAGCATCAGTTTACCGATGGTTCCTGCTTATCATGTGATTACCTTTGAACTTGAAGTTTTATACTCACCATCAGTCCCAATATGTATGATGGAAAATGAGAATCTATCAAGTAAAGAGTGTAGGAAAAAAGGCAAAGAGAAAGAGACATCTTACAATAGCATGACTACAATTGACCAAAAGGTAAGAAATTATGAATAAAGATTAATATTTAAATTAACTAAAAATGAAATTCAGATGTCAATATTATATTTCAAACTGGCAAATACTTCTATATTAATAGTCTGCTGCACAGCTTTTTTGATCCCTGGGGATGTTTTGCTAATCTTACAATGGTTCTGTATTGTTTTGCATTATTTTTGTTAAATATATAAACATCAATTCCTGAGAGAGTTTGAATAAATTTTTAAGCTTGCTATTCCAATTAGCTTGCTTTAAAATAGTTGTCTTGGGCATTTGATGCAGAGATGAAAGAATTGCAAGACAACAAATCTGTAATAAATAAATCCAGGGTTCTGGATTGGAATGGATTGGATTGGATTGGATGGGAGGTGCTATGCTACGCTACTCTATGCTATGCTCTTCACTTATTCTTCCATGTCCAAAATTGAAAAACAGTTAAATACAAAACTATTTGTATTTAAATAGAAATTTTAAGCAATATATCAGATGATTTTATTATATGTTTCATATAGGTAACCATTGATTGTCCATGGTCAATTTACTCTACTATTATTTCACTTACCTTCAGTGTACCTTTTAAAGCCAAGCATTCCTTATTATCAGCAGGCACAAGGTAACTTACTCAAAATTCTCATTTTCTATTCCACCATAAAAGCTTTTCTTATCAAAACTATGAGTTAGGCAGTTTGAATGAGCAGGAAGGTTTGGAAATACTTTTGAACCCCAAGGCTGCCCTTGTGTCCTTTTATGATTTAAGCTGCAACCTCAAACCTACAAACTTCCTTGGGAGAAAGCTATATTGAATTCAGTTTGACTCTTCTAAGTAGATATGTATAGAATTGTACTGTCAATTGTGTGGTGGGATTTTCTACCATTCAAATGAGACCTTTGCTTCAAACATCATTTAGATTTAGTGACTAAATTAGCATGTTTTCCTCATTTTTTAAAACTATTGTTTTCATTTGGTTAATTCTGGTGCAAAGATGTGTGTGTTAAACTATATAGCAATAACTCCTTGTAATAGTTATTTTTTTCTTATTTTAGGAAATATATACAAGTTTGTGTGCAGAACATGTCAGAAATCTCTTTTCAATTCTCTGACAATAATCTCAGAAGTTCTGACATTTACAAAGATTTAAGTCTTCAAGCTCTAAATCCTAAAGCTGAACAGGTAATTATTTCACATATATTTCTTGTAATAATATAAAACATAGATTTGAACTACAACTCAATTTCACTCATTTTGTTACACATCTTAAAAGTTATAAATATCTTCATATATGTAGCTTCAAAAAAAATAAGTATTTATTTTAAAAAATGATTATGAAAGCTATCATTTTATTGTAATGCCTGAAAAGGATTTGGGAAGAACAAATGGAACCTCAAGAGTCTCTTGTCTCATCTAATGCAGGGTTTTTCAACCAGTGGTACGGGTACCACCTGTGGTACATTGGCACCTGGCAGGTGGTACGCGAGCATCCTAGAAAAGTGGTAGCGGGGGAGGGGAATGAGCTGAACTGGTGGCAGCACCGCACAAGCCTGAGCGAGAGACGGCTGGAGCTGCAGGGCTGTCAGGGCTCAGCGGAAGCGCCAGGATCAGCGCCAGGATCCAGCTGGCGAAGTGCCGATCAGCTGGAATGTTGCAGCCTCTCCAGAGTCTTGTGATTTACATTCAGATGCTTGGCAACCGATTCATATTTATGACGGTCACAGTGGGTCATGTGAAGTGACCAAAACCTGCTGCAACCACCCAGCAGATGGGGGGAATAAAAATCAAACACCCCCCACCCCACCCCTGTTGCCAGTCCTCAACAGAAATGCTCACAACAATGGAAACCTCGGACAGGAGGAAGAGCGCCGCCGGGCGGGCAGGCAGGTGTCTTGCTCGGCTGTGGCTTGGGGGGCACTTTTTTCAGTGCCATTGTAACTTCGAACAGTCACTAAGCGAACTGTTGTAAGTTGAGGACTACCTGTACTTTATCACTTTTTTCCTTTGGGGGGGGGTATCACGTTTTTGACACCTTGCTAGGCGACGGGTGGTACTCGGATGATGCCATATCCTAAAAGTGGTACAATGGGTGAAAAGGTTGAAAAGCCCTGCTCTAATGCACCTTTATGGAGAGACTATTAGCTTCAGTTTGGGCTGCTGTTTTTTCAATAATCTTACTGTAAATGCTACTGTGATTATTGGAGAAGCAGTTGAAAAGCAGCAATAGAGATGGAGTTTTGAAAAAGTATTGTGGACAGGTTATTTTATTTGACTAGTAATAGTTGAAAATTTGTTTCTGATCATTTGAATTGCAGTTTTCTATTCATGCATTTATTTTCAATCCATCGAACTTCTTAAATATTTAGGATAAGAAGAAGTGCTAATTGCACTTTTTCAACAAATAAAGAACAAAATTGTCTACCCTAGAGATTGGGAAAGATTGGCATACATAAATTATACTAAAAAAATAATATGTAAATTTCTAAACCTTTGCATTAATTCCTAATACTAGCAAAGTTTTTGCAAAAAAGAAATAGAAATAGAAAAAAANNNNAAAAGTTAGAGAACCATGAGTTCAGATAGCTAACAATAGAAAGAGAATGAAAGTTTTGCTTCATTGGCTACAGCAAGACTATTGTGTAGATCGTGTTAGAATATAGAATATATTGATAGCTAAGGAACATGCAAAACATTTGATTATATTTCTGCAGAATAGTTATAATAAAAAAAAGTAACCGTAGTAATTGGGAAGAGTTTGAGCCTGTTGCTTCTGAGGAAGTCAATAGGGACTTAAACTATAAGTATGACCAGTTGTGTACTAGATCTGTGTCCCACTTGTTGGGTTAAGGCCTTCCATGAAATGTGTAGTTGGATCAAGATGATTCTATATGCACACTTGAGGGAAGGGATAGTCTCTGTAGCTCATAGAGAGGCAGTGCCCATCTTCTTAAGAAACCGTTTCTGGATCCAATAGTGTTGGACAGTAGAGAAAGTTGTTGAGAAAGTGCTCTGGAGGAATCAGATTATGTGCTTTCACTTGGGTTCCAGACCTGGATATAATACTGAGATGGCGTTGATTTTGTGGATGATGTTTGGCTGGACTAGATAGAGGTAATACATTCATCCCAGCCAGCCCTCTTTGATCTTTCAGTGCCTTCAGTACCATCAATCATGACATCCTTTTGGACTAGTTTGGCAGAGGGCAGGGTTAGGAGTGGGAGGCACAGTATTGTAATGGTTCTCTTTCTCCTTCTGAAGCCAGTTCCAACTAGTGCTGTTGAGAGGGAGAGGTCTTGTCCTAGACAAGGGTTTCTCAGCGTTCTGATCTTTCCCCCTGCTCTTATTTAACATCTGCCTGAAACTACTAGGTGAGGTAATCTACTGTCAGTATACATCTCTCCCCTAACTGACCAACATTAACTGTTTCTAAGTTAAGCCATTAGTTCTGAAAATACATAAATGAACTCATAATTGCTTTATTTATTTAAAAATATTTCAGTTTTACTAGTTGCTATTCAACACAGTTCTAATGTAATATTAATTAAAAATTCTTTCTCAGCACATCTACAGTAAACAAGCAATATTTTTTGTCTGGGAACTGAAGTGGACAAAAGAGCTTCCCCCATCATTGCAGTGCATATTTTCAATGAACTTTTGTTCTGCACTCTCTGAGGATCACTCATTTTCTCTGAAGCCGTACACTTATGAATTCCAGCTGGAAAACTTTTTTGTAAGTTGTATCTTGTTGTAATACCAGTAGCATGCAATAAGTAATGACAAATTGCATTAAAATTGGTGTAGGAGATGCTATTTTTCCGCTGCAGTACTGGACATCATGCATTGGTTTATATTTTATAGTTGCCCCATTTCTGTCGTTGCATGGCAAGTGACATTTTAAAACTGCAGCATCAAGAAGGATATATATTTAATTGTGATAGTCTTATGACGCTTTCTAGTACAGTATCATCATTGAATTTTCTGCTCATGGTGCAAACCTATACATGATTGCAATAAAGCATTTGATATAATCATTGTTCAAAATACTTATCATCTGTCTATGGCAATCACCATTAAGGTTTTGCATTTGGGATACCAAAGATGAGTTACAAAACGGTCGTTAGCAAAATGTTTGATGTTATTGCAGCAGTAGTAATTTTTATAAATATCAGTTTTAAATATAAGAAATTGACTTGTATGGGATTTTTTCCCCCTGATGCTGTGTTTGTAGAAGATCAGGAGTTAGGGTCTTCTATCCAATCAGAAAAATGGATTATCTCTTCTCATCAGTTTGAACGGTATGAAAAAGTTATCTTTTGTATGTTGACCATAAATATTATTGTACTCCTGCCAGACATTGTATAATGTGAAAGCTGAGATTTCTCCCCCATTGGGGGCAGAATATTGTAAAACAGGCTCGCTCTGTTCATTGGAAGTATCAATTACCCGTCTTTTAGACCTCCTGGATGTGGATAAAGATGAAGCATTAACAGAAACTGATGGATACTGTACAACCAAACTGATGTATGAAGGTTAGTAAATATATATTACTCAAGACTTAGTTTGGTTATTTATTTGTTGATAACTTACTGAACCATAATGTTAGCATCATCTGTCAAAACAAGCACTTTTCTTTTGATATCTCAGATTATTAGGTATTTATTAGATTTATATCCTGCCTTTTGTACAAGAACTAGGGACAGTGTACACAGTGCTCAGTCCTTCTGTTTGTCCCATAAATAGCAACCCTGTGAGGTGGCATTGAACTGAGCTGAGAGAGAGCAAACTTGCCCCATGAGTTCTCAGGGTTGAGGAAAGACTAGAACCAAGGTCTTACAACTTCTAACTCAGCACGTTATTTGTTACATCAGATTGTTGTTGTCACTGTAAAAAGAAAAGTGAAGATGTTTAGAGAAGAATCTTATAAATGTAGTCGATTCCTTAAAAAGTACTAGTAGAATCATAATCCTAAACTTTGTAACAGAATTGTTTTTCCATAGAGATGATATTTACATGGTAGAAATCAGTGGTGGGATTCAGCCAGTTCGCACCACTTCGGCAGAACCGGTAGCTAATTTTTTGTTGCCCAGGCCCAGAATGGACTTCCGGAAGCGGCATCCACACAGAGAACTGGTTGTTCACATATTTGAATCCCACCACTGGTGGAAATATCTGTTCTACTACTACCTTAACAGGCAGGGATGCTTGAAAATTAGATTTTCTAAATGTTATACTTCCAAGATTGTTTCTTTTAGAAGCATGTTAAATCTATAAATTTAAGCAGTAGGTGATACCAATCTACAAAAGGTTGCCTTACGGGATGTTATCCAGTGTTACATTTTGATACCATACCAGTTGAAGTAATAGTTGATTTTTCTCTTTATTTTAGTTGTGGATGACAGTAGTAACTGGGCAGTCTGTGGAAAGAGCTCAGGGGTGATATCTATGCCAATAGCAGTTCAAGCAACCCATAAAGTGCATATGGAAGTAATGCCACTCTTTGCTGGATACCTTCCTTTTCCTGATGTTAAACTATTTAAATATCTCCCTCATCACTCTGCTCACTTTATGCAGCTTGATGCTGGTAAGAATGTGTATATTTAAGTCATGTGAGAAACTGCTAATATAAAATTATAGAATATTCTTTCTCTATAGAGTTCTTCTTTAAAGCATTATACTGTCAAAATTCTTCATGGTTGAAAAGATGTATTTTGGGCTAATTTTGTTAGATATATATATGTGGATGTTCCTGTTCTTTAAAAAATGTTAAATTTAACATGAACAAAAATATTAACTGGGCAAAATAGTGCATTATAGGGCAACATTTTTTGAATCAAGGTACTTCAAATAGACTAACTTACAGAATGTGTTCAAAATCTGAGACATAGGACTCCCATGGAATTGAAATTTGGCAAATTTTATAAATCATTTTATGACACAAAAATTACAATAAAATGGTTTATGACAGTACAAATGGCACTGAGCCCTTTTCAAGGCAGATACATCTCTAAATGTTTCCCTGAATTTTTAAGGACTTTTTCAGTGAAAGCAGAACATTAGAAACTCTTGTCATTAGTGAAGTCAGAGGAATCTGGTAAGGAAATATCTATGAAACAACGACCCAACTAAAAATATCTAAAAATAGTAGGCTTTCGAGACTTCAATAATCATAAACAATAATCATTTCTAAGGTATTATATCTTGTTCCTTATGGAGCCCATTGTTCTGATGACATATAGTTGAAGTATAATTACTTCTTCGAATGCTGCCAATGGTTATATACCTTTTGCTGGTAAAATTCTGAGTAATGATTTAATCCAGTGTTTTCCAATCTTGACATCTTCTAGGACTAGGGCTTCAGATTCCAGATTTTTCATCTATGGCTGTGCAATTCTGGGATTTGAAGATCACACACCTGGAAATTGCCACGGTTGGGAAATACTGATCTAATTATTCCTTCTGCACTGAAAATTCCAGTAAATGGCCTGAATCTTATAAATATTTATTTTGATATTTTATTAAGCATATGTAAATGTTGCCTTCATGCTAAGGCACTAAGTTAAAAAAAGAAAGACAAAACTGTATTATAGCAGATAGCTCTTTTCTTCTCAGGAACTCCTTAACTTAGATTTGTTCATCTGCCTCAGTTGGGATGCTGGTTTTTTTCAGGCTATCTCTTTCCAGTGAAACTGGTGTCATAAATTTGACAGATTTTCTTCTTATGTTAATATACTATTTTAAATGCATTCATAAATAATCTCTGATAATTTTAGTTAATAATGAGTGCAGGCAAACTAATTATAATCAACAATGTACAGATGGATGTGTAATAGAGCTTCACAATTTTTTGTTTTTTACAGATAGCTGGATTGAAAATGATAATCTGTCTGTGGATAAAAATATGGATGATCAAGCTGACAACAGTAGCATAAAAAGCAGAGGCAGCATACATTCAACAACCAGTGCAGAACACAAAGGTTTGCCCATGCCCCGGCTCCAATCATTTTCCCCTGGACAGGTCTTCAACTCCAGCTCTGGCATGCAAATCCTTGTCATTCCCAGCAAAGATGATCACATTTTGGAAGTCAATGTCACATGACGTTTCTCTGTAGATGTGTAGAAATATGCACATGAGACTTGAATACAAATGCACTTTAAGAGCTCATAACCTGATAGTTCATCATTGAGACATTTTAACACTAATAGGCCTATGACAACTTAGTCCTTACTGGCCCTGGAAACAGCAGACAGTTGTATCAATTTAAATGTACAGTGATGCTTGTAACTGCTAGTTTATATTGCTATTTTTTGTGTAAAATAAATTCTGGGATTTTTTTTTCCTCTGTCATTCTGCTGATGAAATAAAAGAAGCTTACTGCAAATTGATAATTTGAGCAACTTCAATAATTAGGTTCCTGCTCAAATAGTATTTCAGGTTGACATACAGTGTAAGTCTTGCAGTGTGGCAATTAAATACTAAAGTGTGTGCCTTTCTAGTCACATGATTGTCTGATTTCCTGGACCAGGGTACTTTTCCAAATTTCTGTGTAATAGAGTGATTCTTAAACCCATAACGATCTACAAGATTTTAAATAATACATGTTGTGAATATATATAGATATATAGATATATATTTATTTCTTGAAGACTTAACTTCTTCTGTGCCTTGGAACATAACAGATTTATCAGTCTGCTGATGCTCTTGAATTTGTACCATATAGAGAACCATTTTGTCAACACATGGGATAATATGCAGAGACACATATGCATGCACACCTTGATGCAAGTAGTAAAGTGGCACAAAAGTGGTTAAGTTAAAATTAAACACACAATTCATTAAGTTTGGAGTGAAGACACAAAAACTGGTCTAAGATTGTCCTCAGAAGTAATACTTTAGTGATTAGATGTTAATATATTGGGTCTTACTAAATTGATTTTGTTGGATATTTCACTTGATATTTTTAAAACCAAAGTTTGTTTCTTTTCCTGTTACAGTTAACTTATTACGGACTGCAGAGCCATATATATAGTAGAAGAGCAAGTGTGTATTTATATACACACAAGCTTCCATACCATACTGTAAGCGGAAGAGGCAAGAGCTGCAGGGAGCCTTAATTGTTTTTGCAATCTGGTTATAGATGAATTTAAGGTCCTAGTTTGAATTTGTGGTGCAACAAACTACATTTACACCAACTGATTACTTTTTAGTTGTAAATCTATTGTATAAATGATTATTTTAAAATGTCTGAAATAATCTGATGTATTTGTCTGTGTATAATTTGTTCCAGAAATCAAGGACAAAATAAATGTGTTTTTATCGGTGTGAAAATCAAAGCTTGTAAATAGGTTTAATATGTAGAACTTTTTCCAGTTCTTAGAAACAATGTATTTTTGTACATAAACATTTCTCTAAATTTCACTGTAATTATCTTAGCTGCTGCTCATATCAATTATTGGATTACACAGTTACTTTATTAGTGCATATATGTAGCCTCTTAGTAATCAGCCTCCATCACATTCAAAAACAATGATAATTCCAGATATAGGGGGCAAAATGAAATTAAAATCCAAATTCCTTTAAGTTGTATAGTGTACGCATGTGTTCCAAAATTGTGTATCTATTCTTGATTACTTTGCCTACCTTCAGAGTAATTTAACTTTATTTTTAGAGGAAATGAGACATCACATTTCTGCTAATTTGTCAATAGCTGTTTTTATGTTCAGTTTTTTTCCTTTGTAGAAACTTCCCTGATGAAATTTCCTTTGAAAAGTTGATTGTCTCTTTGCCATTTGCTTTATTTAAAAAAATGCAAACATCTTTTTGACAATAATTTCTTTTAATCTTGGTTATTTCCTTATAAGAATTAATGAGATTACACAATGAACATGTATACACATGAGTTTCTTGTTTATATAATTTTTTAAACTAGAGATTGTCTTTCGAACAAATTTGAGTATAAAGGTATATTTTGGACATGATGAATAACCTGATTTATTGTGAAAAAATCCAGAGGCAAGGTTTTATTAGCAATTAATGTAGAAAGCTTACTTTTGTTGTAGCTTCAGAGCAGCATAAAGTTTTCATGTTCATATTGAAATGACTTCACTAAAATACACCAGAAGTGTATTTTAATCACTACTGAGGTGATAACATATGTATAGAAGGAAAAGATTGCTTTTTAACTTGTAAATAATTGATTCAATTTGCAATATATGCATCTGGAAAAAAAAAGACAAATTATCATATTTGTAGATAACTTTCAAGCCTGTAAATACATGCAAATGGGTTAAAGGAGTAAAGTTTTGATGATTTTCACAGATTTGTGATTGGAAAAATTAACTCCTATGGAAATTGTTGGAATTTGTAGCATTTCCTACTTGCAACTCTGTACAATATTGCACTATAGGTGTAATGTCCATGTAGAAAAGCAAATAGGAAAAAATATCCACAAACATTATTATCCAGTTTTATTCTGTTCTAAAGCAGTGCCATGAAAAATAGGGAATAAACTGTTAAAAAATGGAAAAAAAACTACTGGATAAAGTGAATAAAAATCTTGAATATTTTAAGCAAGTTGTTCTGATTCTCAACATTTGTGTATATGTTCCTTTGTTTCACATGAAAAACTAAAGCCAACCATGAATTGAGCTTGACTCTTGGTTGACTTCATGGACAGAACTATACAGTTTTCTTGGCAACTGAAGTGTTGATTTGGGTGGATGAAACTCACTTTATATATTATATTTAACAATAGTTAGTGGTTTACCGATAGATACAATAATCTGACAGTACAAAATATTACAAAATATCACAAAGTCTCAGCCATTGTGACATAAATTACTGCACTTTACTAGAAAATGCCTTTTTCAAAATATATAGATTATATATATAAATCCGACAACCAGTCCTTGACATCTGGAATATCACATTTCCAACTTCTTAATATTAGAACCCCCATACAACCATAGTTCCTGTTAAACAGTCAGATTCTAAACTTTGGTATATATTCAACATTACTTTGTTCTAATTCTTCTTAGCTTTCCATAACAGACAAGAGTGGCCAGGTTTACCATTTGCTGTATCTTGTTTCAGATGACTGGATATTAAAAGACTCTACCATTCTAAGTTGATTTAAGCTTTTCTATTGGTTTAATGTGATATCTCCCAGTTAATTTCTTTTCCAGATGGAGTTTGACAGAAAACATCATGTTGCCATAAGATTAATGAACATAAATAGTGCATGAATCCTATATTAAATAATTTCTGATTCTTATTTCTTATTTTTATAAGTTATAAAGCAGTCTATGGAGATTCTCAATCATCCAGGTCATCCAGGTGCTTTTCTAAAAGGCAGCTGGAAAGCAGTTTTATATATAAAGCAGTCATTTGAGTTGCATCAATTAGCATGTAGGTACTTCTGGTCACTGGATGTTTTAATGAGTCTAAACTTTTATATAGAACTATATTTATGCTTTAGAGATTTGGCAAGCAAATACTAAATTTGGAATTCCCAGTGCAGCATCTGCAAGTGGCATTACACACAATGGAGACATGCTATGCTGCTTCATTTTTCCTTTTTGCAGTGAATGGCATTGAGAATCATGAAATTCAGGAAAATTGAATTATTTCCTTCCTTTATTTAGATACATTCCCCAGAGACATGGACAAATGCACCTAAAAATTCATGTTTGTTGTAACATAGGAAAAGAAGATATAGTGGTTTCAGAGCAGCAAGAGGGATGGTACAGAATTTGTATCCACTCCTAAAAAAAAATTTGTGCTCTTTTTCTACACTTCCTCCCATATAGAAACATTGTGGCCTTGAAGGTTGTTGCATTTTTACATTCTCTGCATCAGAGAGTGGGTGACTGGTCCAGTCACCCAGCTGTTTTTCATGGCTAAAGTGGGACTAAAACTCATAATCTCTAGCTTTCTAGCCTAGTGCCTTAACCACTAGGCCAATCTGGCTCTAGGATAGTCTGTTATTGTTTTCTTCTTCCTTTGGGGATTTTATTCCTTTGAAGTTTTGTTGTTTTATGTGACTTAGCAGTTCCCTTGTTATTACAAAGGTATTGTCGATATACTGAATCCATACTTTTGGTTGTATGTATGGTAAGGCTATATTTCTACTGGACCTGCACAACTTTTATAAGCTTTCTTTTTATGGTAATGATCAACATATTTATCTAAGGCAGACATATCAAACTTGCGACGTCACATGACATCGCGCAACGTATTGGGCCAGTTTTGCCATTGCCAGCAATGGGGTGGGTGCAGCTTCCGGATGACACGTCCGGCCCACACGCCAGCAGTTTGACACCCCTGATCTAAGGCATCACACTGACTGCCATCGTTTTCCTCTTTATTCTCCCAGAGTAATAGTGACATACCTACCATCTGAGTGTTCAGATAATTTGAAGGTTTACCTACTAAAAGGCTGTCCCAGATGTCAGAATACTAATACAGGTAATCATCGACTTACAACAGTTCACTTAGTGACCAAAGTTACAACGGCACTGAAAAAAGTGACTTATGACTGTTTTTCACACTTAAGACTGTTATAGCAGCCCCACAGTCACATGGTCAAAATTCAGATGATTGGTAACTGACTCAGATTTATGACAGTTGCAGTGTCCCGGGGTCATGTGATGACCTTCTGTGGCCTTCTGATAATCAAGGTCAACGGGGAAGCCAGATTCACTTAACAACTGTGTTACTAACTTAACAGTTTCAGTGTTTCGCTTAACAACTACGGCAAGGAACGTCGCAAAATGGGGCAAAATTCACTTAACTGACTCGCTTAGCAACAGAAATTTGGGCTCAATTGTGGCGGTAAGTCGAGGACTACCTGTATATTGGCGCAGCTGGCTTCTGCCCTAACAGCATGTTTTCTTTAGGTTTCCTTTTCTATGTACTGAAATTATGCCAAAATGCGTGTGGAGGGTGTGAAGTGTGGGCAACTGTTCAATTTGCCATATCTAAAACCACAATCCAAATCACATTCTGTAATTTTATGGCCACGTACGAATCGGAAGAGTCCGATCCTTTTCGATCGAGGGCTTGCTCCTAAGAAACAATGCACGCGACTGGCAGTTTAAACGTCTTGTAAATCTTTTTCTGGCCAATATATGCAGAGCAATTACTGAATCTGAACTACATCATCATCATCATCTCTCTCTCTCTCTCTCTCTCTCTCTCACACACACACACACACACACACAACCTCTCCCGCTATATGCAGAGCAATTACTGAATCTGAACTACATCATCATCTCTCTCTCTCTCCCTCTCTCTCTCTCACACACACACACACACAACCTCTCCCGCTATATGCAGAGCAATTACTGAATCTGAACTACATCATCATCATCTCTCTCTCTCTCTCTCTCTCACACACACACACACACACAACCTCTCCCGCTATATGCAGAGCAATTACTGAATCTGAACTACATCATCATCATCTCTCTCTCTCTCTCTCTCTCTCTCTCTCTCTCACACACACA